>NC_136517.1:1057500-1277500 GCF_053919585.1 Euprymna scolopes | reverse complement strand
GAGAGAGAGAGAGAGCGAGAGAGAATGAGAGAGAGCGAGAGAGAGAGAGCGAGAGAGAATGCGAGAGAGCGAGAGCGAGAGAGAATGAGAGAATGAGAGAGAGAATGAGAGAGAGAATGAGAGAATGAGAGAGAGAATGAGAGAATGAGAGAGAGAATGAGAGAAAGAGAGGGAGAATGAGAGAAAGAGAGGGAGAATGAGAGAAAGAGAGGGAGAATGAGAGAAAGAGAGGGAGAATGAGAGAAAGAGAGGGAGAATGAGAGAAAGAGAGGGAGAATGAGAGAAAGAGAGGGAGAATGAAAGAAAGAGAGGGAGAATGAGAGAGAGGGAGAATGAGAGATTGAGAGAGAGAATAAGAGATTGAGAGAGAGAATAAGAGATTGAGAGAGAGAATAAGAGATTGAGAGAGAGAATAAGAGATTGAGAGAGAGAATAAGAGATTGAGAGAGAGAATAAGAGATTGAGAGAGAGAATAAGAGATTGAGAGAGAGAATAAGAGATTGGGAGAGAGAATAAGAGATTGGGAGAGAGAATAAGAGATTGGGAGAGAGAATAAGAGATTGAGAGAGAGAATAAGAGATTGAGAGAGAGAATAAGAGATAGAGAGAGAATAAGAGATAGAGAGAGAGAATAAGAGATAGAGAGAGAGAATAAGAGATAGAGAGAGAGAATAAGAGATAGAGAGAGAGAATAAGAGATAGAGAGAGAGAATAAAAGAGATAGAGAGAGAGAATAAGAGATAGAGAGAGAGAATAAAAGAGATAGAGAGAGAGAATAAAAGAGATAGAGAGAGAGAATAAAAGAGATAAAGAGAGAGAGAATAAAAGAGATAGAGAGAGAGAATAAAAGAGATAGAGAGAGAGAATAAAAGAGATAGAGAGAGAGAATAAAAGAGATAGAGAGAGAGAATAAAAGAGATAGAGAGAGAGAATAAAAGATAGATAGAGAGAGAGAATAAAAGAGATAGAGAGAGAGAATAAAAGAGATAGAGAGAGAGAATAAAAGAGATAGAGAGAGAGAATAAAAGAGATAGAGAGAGAGAATAAAAGAGATAGAGAGAGAGAATAAAAGAGATAGAGAGAGAGAATAAAAGAGATAGAGAGAGAGAATAAAAGAGATAGAGAGAGAGAATAAAAGAGATAGAGAGAGAGAATAAAAGAGATAGAGAGAGAGAATAAAAGAGATAGAGAGAGAGAATAAAAGAGATAGAGAGAGAGAATAAAAGAGATAGAGAGAGAGAATAAAAGAGATAGAGAGAGAGAATAAAAGACAGAGAGAGAGAATAAAAGACATAGAGAGAGAGAATAAAAGACATAGAGAGAGAGAATAAAAGACATAGAGAGAGAGAATAAAAGAGATAGAGAGAGAGAATTAAAGAGATAGAGAGAGAATTAAAGAGATAGAGAGAGAATTAAAGAGATAGAGAGAGAATAAAAGAGATAGAGAGTGAGAGAGAAGGAGAGACAGAGTGAGAGAGAAGGAGAGACAGAGTGAGAGAGAAGGAGAGACAGAGTGAGAGAGAAGGAGAGACAGAGTGAGAGAGAAGGAGAGACAGAGTGAGAACCACTCACCTCTGATTATTCTTTGGGTTTCACTGTGGAGCTGAAGTTTTTCTTCGGCAATGGTCTTGGAGGCTCTGGCTTTCAACTTCTTTGGCTTCTTACTTGCCCCCTACAATGGGCGAATATAAAGAAATGATACGAAATATATAACACGTATTGCATCTAAAATAGGAAACAATTATTTTAACTTCAAGAAATGTAATACACTTTCAGGATTCTTTGATAACATTGAAATACTAATTTAAATAAACACTTTACATCAAAGTGGCACTGTGCTTTGTTTGGGGTGAAAATGTAATGAAAGTTGGTTGGTTGGTTGTTTTTTGTTTTACGGCATATCAACCCTTTGGTGCTTGGCTGCAAGCGGCGACTGTTCCCATTTGCTTTAAGTGCAAAGACAACCAATCAAGGAGTATTTCAATCCAATCAGCACCAAGCATTTAAACCAAGTAGACATTGAATGTTTCAGGGATTTCTCCAGCATTGTTGTTGTTGTTGGAAAAGAGGTTTTACATAAACATGTCTGCAACTTAATTGATACCTTGCAAACTTTTTGCTAAAGATTTTGTAGGGATTTTTTGTAAAATCGAAACTACTCACAACAAGATACTTTTTACTTACCTTCTTCAAGAGAGCCTTTAATTTAGCACTCAAATTATCTGTGTTGATTCCTTCATCATCAGTTTCTTTCTCGTCACTTTGATTATCATCTGTGTTAACGTCTGTTTATGAAAAAAAAATTTTTTTTTTTTTTTTTTAATCCCAAATACACACACAAATACAAATGACAAAAAGATAAAATAAATCTGGTAATAAAGATATAATAAATTTAATTTTCTGTAGGGAAGGAAGATGAACAATTTATTATATCCTCCAAAATTACAGATCTCATTTTTTACTACTTAGCTTTTTTCTCTTGAAAAAGGCCACGCAAGTAACATTCAGGTTTTCAGTGTTACCATTTTAATATATAAGCCGTGTTACAGCGAAACAGTTTGGATAATTATTTAAGCCCTCCTACTTGCTTACCTGTACCTAGTGGCATTCACCCGGAATAGGTTAAGTCAACTTCAATGATGTTAACCACATCTCACGTCAAAGCCATCAACCCCTATCGGTCGACAGCAGAATCAATAGCAGGATCCAATCATTCACATTTCCAGCGACAGACACTAAAAAACACGAGGACCAGACATGATCTCCATATTTGCTTTTACTGTCATGAGTCAAGTCTTAAGTTGGTCACCTTCGTACTTCTTCCAACCAGTAGATGTAATGGGTGCCACTAATTGTCAGATGAACTCCTACCCCGGCCAATACAGCATGTGACCAAACCACTGGAGTTTCTTGGATTGAGCACCATCGTAAATGATTTCATCCACTGCTTGCTTAGCATACTGTGAAGCTGTTTGTAAATATACAAACAAATCGAGCACTGTAAACGCGGCAATTAAATGTTTATATAAACAAACATTGTATGGTATCATTTGCGGGCACATATTCCATGAGCCACAAAATAGAACTTCCATCAACTAGATGGTTGTAGATTCGATCCCTGGTTTGAAATGGAATCATGTCACCTTTTCTAGGACAACAATTTTTGTTTCACCATATATATATATTAGCAAGGTATCAAAAATGGCAATTAAGCTGCACCTTCCATCCCCCGTAGGAAATTTTTCAGCTAAGTGGCTGAATACATACAAATCAATGCTTTAGTTTATTTTATTGTATAGCAACATTTTTTTTAGGTATAATGGCATAGCATCATACTGATTGGTAAACAATCCATTACATATGATCGAAGACAAGTTGCTATTTTATCGGAGGGGAGAAGGGTGCAGCTTTATGCCTTAACTGTATTGAATCATAAATGAACAGAATGGATGGTCAAGTCAACACCTCATCAGAATGGTGTAAATCTATTCATGTACAAATATGTACATCCTTCAAAAATGAATCATGCTGATCAAATGCTCACACTCATCACAGTCATATGAAAATAACGACTTGGTGAAAGTAACAAAAAGAAATAAAACGTCTCAAATTGGAAAGTTTTTTTTTTACATTTCATTATGGAAACAGGGTGATGGATTTATTTCTGAATTAAATTCAATCTGTGTTGATTTGTTATCATTTTCCTGAATACTTGAAATGATTTTGTTTGTTGTTTTTACTCACTAAATTTTGTGTGACAGGATGGATATATATTCATTTCCAATAAATACAGACTGGACTTTACTATATAAAGAATAGAGAATGTTTGCACTATAATTCTAAAACTGCAAGACCAATTCTTATGACAAGAAAATTTACCTTTTGAAGGTGAATTGGATTTAGAGTCAAAGCCATTTTTGAAAGGTGTATCAGAATCAGAGTCCTCATTCCCTTTCGAAGGCGAATCGGAATCAGAGTCGGTGCCTTTTGAATCAAAGATGTCAGAATCAAGAAGCTAAAATAAAAATAAAATAAAGTTAAAAAAATATTTTAACCATTGTGAAAAATTAAAAATGAAATGAAAAACATTAGGAGGGTGGGTAAAATAAAATAATTTGTTTAGATAAACTAAATACCCAAAATAATTTTCAAATGTTTAATAAATAACAATACTTCTTAGCTCTTAAAAAAAAAAAATGGACAAAAGTTATAGCCCATTGATTTAGAATAAGTGCATTATGCCAAACTGATGGTTAAATATGTGCTGATTTTTTAACACTAAATAATGATCCCTAACTCCATTGAACGGATTTTTTTTTTTTTTTTTTTTTTACACAATGATCACCACTTATCAAGGCTCGGAAGCCACTCAGGGATAAGGGTTATTGCAAGTACATTACGTTGGTGTGAAGATTTGATGAAGTGTTTACTTAAGGGGACAGTTCATTAAGAATTTGTTAACGTTGGACTTGAAGACATCCAAGTTGTAGTCAGGTGGGAAGCAGGCAGACGGAACAGAGTTCCACAGGCATGCAGTTCTAAGAAAGAAGCTTTGTTCATGGAATCCACGTTTTGATTTAGGCACAGATATAGAGTGGGGGAAATTTTTCACAGTGGATTCAGCTAGACGGGTGTTTTTCGTGAAAGATTGGCGAGGGGGGACCAGAGATTGGAGTTCAGATGAGCACCTGCCATGGAAATAACGATAAAACAAGGATAGGCTCGCAACGTCTCTTCTGTGGGAGAGAGGTTGCAGGGTAGAGAAAAGGGCATCCCCCACTAAGCCACGAAGTCTATTTTGTACTCTGTCAAGGCAGGATAGGCTGTTTTTTGCAGCTCCTGCCCAGATATGGCAACAGTATTCCATCCTTGATACTATAATACTAAATTCACTGCACCTTATCATAAAGGTTTATACAAAATCTCAGCCAGATCAGCTTAGTAGTTTCAAAAAAAAAAAAAAAAAATAGAACAGACACACAGAGAAAAAATATATTTAAATAAATATTAATAATTATCTTTATACCTACAGACACTAGGGTTTCATTCTTACATAATCATCAATGTAGGAAATGATAATTACTGCTGGGTGGAAGATTCAAACTAGTCACAAAGTCACCTCAGTTTATAGGCTAGCATTTTATCTCAAGGCCACCAGCATTTAACACAATTGAAGGAAATTAAGTGCCTATAAATGACAAATTAGCAGGCATACAGTCAGAAATTATTCAATGACCAAGAATCGGAAATGTTATATTATATATAAATAAAATTGTAGGTTTTATATTTAAATTTTTTGCAGTAAAATATAGAATTTTAAATCAAAAATATTATTTGAACAAGGAATACATATTTAAAGTTCTTACCTTAATCCATGGATTTTCAATGTAAAATAATAAATTTTTGTTTTAAAAATTCTACATTTACTGTAAAAAATGTAAAAATAAATCCTACAATTTTTACTCTGCTCTATCTTGTATATTGAGCTATTTTATTTGGCTGAGATTGTCTCATATAAAAATATTTCTGCCAAACAATATTTTGTAAGATTGCAAACCACAAGATTAATTAATCTGTGATTTACTTCATCTCATTGTTTGGATATATAAGATTGTTGATTTTTTTTTTTTTTTTTTTTTTTTTTTCCTTCTTTCTTTTTGCATCCCGAGTGCTTTTTAAGAGAAGTTATTTGCCCTTTATTTAAATTCTAGTCGCCATCTCTCCATTTGGGACGTATTATTTGTATTTATTAATTTTTTTTTTTTTTTTTTTTACACACACAGTGGTCACCACTTATCAAGGCCCGGAAGCCACTCAGGGATAAGGGTTATTGCAAGTACATTACGTTAGTGTGGAGATTTGATGAAGATTTTGATTTAATTTATAATTTAATATTTATTTAAATTTTTATTTATTTTTTTTTAAATATTATATTTAATAAGTTACATATTTTTAATATGTAACTTACCTTTATGCACATAAAAATATTTAAATAATAAATTATATATATAAGTAGGAGCATTATATACAAAATAAAAGTTTAAAGTTCAAAATTTATATAAGAACTGTCCACATAAACTGTGGTGCAATGGTTACAGGCTTAAGTGTGTCTTTTGGAGACTGAAGGTTCAATCCTTATCAGATTGGATAATAACTAAGAATAATATAACTAAAAGTTTTGCTTAGTCATTGCTGATGAAATGAGAAGAATTAATAACATGGATTAAATAAGCGATTCAATTAGGTACAAGAGAAATTCTGTATCGATTCTTAAGTTTGAAAAAAAAAAAAATGCACCAAGCAGACGTTACATCGGCTGGAATGTTAATGAGATTAATAATCTGAATTATCCAAATAATACAATGAAAATGTTTTTTTTGATAAAAATACTTTGGTTTAGTCTTGGAAATTTTTTTGACATCCTTTAGAAAAAATAAATTTTAGTGCTTAACATAACACATACTACAGTAAATATGATTCTACTTTTATGTTATGACAACTATATTGTGTAAAAAAAAATAAATAAATAAATAAAATTATATATATTATATATGTTTAGTGAAAACAAATTTGCAGGTATAATTTTCCAAATTTTCTCATTTCTTGTTTACATGAAAAATGACAAATAGGTACAAGTCCAGCGTTCAACCCAATCAAAAATACAGAAAAATCCTTATGATGTACGTACCTGTCACAGAACGAAGATATATTCCAAAAATCACGTAACCTAATCAAGTAGTTCTTTTAACTAAGAAAATCAAATTTTAGGACGAAGTGAGACATATCTTTAACTGCCATCTATATATATATACATATATATATATATAAAGTAGTGTGTGTGTGTGTGTGTGTGTGTGTGTGTGTGTGTGTGTGTGTGTGTGTGTGAGTGAGAGAGAGAGAGAGAGAGAGAGAGAGAGAGACTCTCCTCAGCCCACACCACTGGACCGATCATGACCAAAATTGGCATGAAGATGGTCCTCACCTAGGGATGGTGCACACCATTTTTCAAGGTCAAAGGTTAAGGTCATATTTGATGCGGCTTTTCATAAACTCCCCCACCTAGGGATGGTGCACACTAAGTTGGGGTTCATCATTATCCCAGAGGCCGTCACTATGGCACCAGCCAATTTCTCCGTGAATTTGAATCAGATCACACTTCTCTTTCAAGTCCATAGTTGGATTTCAGTCACTTCAGGAGGTAGTTAAAAAAGCTTTTTAAACACCTTAAGCAATAGTTGCTCTTACAATATCCACTTACTGCAAGGGTGCCCACGAAGCAGGTACCCAAGCATACAACAAAGTCCTGCGTGAAGCAAGAGCATCTTCGCTAGTGTTTAATAAAAGATACAATTTAAACTATTGTGATCAAGATCAGCTTTGTAATGACTACAATTTAGTATTAAAATCGCTAAAGTGTTTGGGAAACATTTAGTACCGTATATAATCGCATACATAGATGTGTTAAAACTGCATCCAATATTTGCACTTTTCGCTATTCACGGGATAGGACGGGTAATTCTGTGAAAAAAAAAAAATTTATGTAACTTTTGAAATAGGAGATTTTTGTTCTGTAACAGGTAAATACATCAAAGATACTTCTGTATTTTTGCCATTTGTTTTGTTCTGTACTTGCATCAACAAATTTTAGTAAACATGCAAGAAAAGACAACTCTGAAAAAACTAAATCATAGTTAAGAATTCAAAATGGCACCTGCCAGGTTTGACTCATCAGTTAGGAAAATTTTTAATTTCTTTTCTGCACAATAACTAACATGCATGACATCTCAAGAAATAGTTTTTAAGAGTCAACTTTTTAAACTTAAAGAAAAAAAAAATTCTCAAAAGATTATTAAATCATTTCTCTCTGATAGGTTAGATGTCCTTTTCTCTTCTCTGCAATCTATCTCACAGAAGAGATGTTGCAAGTTTGTCTCTGCTTTATCATTATTTTCATGGAAAGTGCTTGACTGAGCTTCAATCTATGGTCCCCCCTTCGCCAAACTTTCACAAGAAACACTCGTCTAGCTGAAAACACTATCAATATTTCCCCCCACTCTGTATCTGTGCCTAAACCTAAACGTAGATTCCATGAACAAAGCTTCTTAGAACTGCACGCCTGTGGAATTGTCTTCTGTTTTCCAGCTAACTACAATCTGATTGTCTTCAAGTCCAATGTAAACAAGTTCTTGAGCTGTTCCACTTAAGTTAACAAATTTACCGAATTTCCATTACTAACAATTACTATATTGTCCAATTGAATACTGTACACTCCTAACCCTTATTCTCGAGTGGTCTCTGGACCTTGATAAGTGGTTATGCCTATGTAAAAAAAAAAAAAAAAAAACCTCTTTCTCACAGAAGAGACATTGTGAGCATGTTTCTGCTTTATCGTTATTTTCTTGGCAAGTGCTCGTCTGGCCTCCAATCTATGGTCCTTCCCCTGTCCTGACTTTCATGAAAAACACTCATCTAGCTAAAACTACTACCAATAATTTCCCCCACTCTTTATCTGTGCCTAAACCTAAATGTATATTCCATGAACAAAGCTTCTTTCTTAGAACTGCACGCCTATGGAACTCTATTCCGGTTTCCTGCTTTCCAACTGACTACAATATGGTTGTCTTCAAGTCCAAGTGAACAAGTTCTTCATGAGCCGTCCCCTTATGTAATTCAATTTACTAAATTTCCACTACTAACGATTACTATGACATGTTCCCCATGATCACTTGTACACTCATTAACCCTTATCCTCGAGTGGCTTCTGGACCTTGATAAGTGGTGACACCTTTATATAAAAACAATGAATTGTTTTAAATTAGAAAATTAATAAAATATTTTTTAAAAAAATCTACAAACCAAATCTTTTCTAGAAAAGTCATCACCTAAAAAAAAAAACAAAAAAAAACCGAAAAAGCATAAATATTTCAAAGTAAAATCAAGCAATATTTTTTCTATTTCAAACGACAGTACGTAATATTTGAAAAATGAAAACATCAGACATTGAATTGATTAAATGGTTAACCTTTTAACAGAATCTAAATTAAATTATCTTTTTACATTTTTGTTTTTTCAATTTTATAGTCTTAAGATTATCTGTTTAAAAAGCTGACAGCAAAATACAAGTGTTTCCATCAAGCACTCCAAATTTTCGGAAGTGAAAAGGTGATTTGTTTAAACACTATTTGAAGAGTAGGAAGCAGATCTTTAGCTTACTTTTGCCAGCCTCATAACTATTGGCCTCCCCTTACATTATCCCTTTTTGTCCTCACATTCCATGAATGAGGTTTCTGACAAAAGGAGAAAAGTTATATTTTTTTCGGTTGGTTGTTGTTGAGAGAGAGTGGTATACAGTGATTTCCAATCATTTAATAATAGTCATTGTTATTTGACTGCCGATCTATCCATCTCATAAACCTTGATTAGCTTTTGGCCTTTCATATTTGATAATTGGGAAAATAAAATTAAAGAATATATCTATAACAGTGAAATTGTCTGTCTGTGTACATTACCCTACAAAACTACTGTCAATTTTCAGTCTACAGACTCGATATTTCACATAAGTATTAAGATTTGGGAAAATCTTTTTAATTGATCTTCGGACAAAAATTTGGCTGTTAAGAGGTCAAAGTTCGATTTGACTTTTGAAAACTCTACTAAACTCCTCTGCCAATTTTAGGTCTATAAATTTTAGATGTAGGCTACTTGGACATGGATCAAACTTTTTAATTTGATTTAAGCCCAAAACAAATTTTAAGTGGTCAAAATTGGGGTCAAAGTTAAAAAGAATTAGACCTCTGCTGTCTACCAAATTACTCAGCCAATTTTTGGTCTAAACATTTGAAATTTTACATAAAGTGTATTCAGACATAGGGCAAGCTTTTTAATCGGTTTTTGGCTGAAATTTTGGCTGCCAGGGGGATCAAAGTTAAAAAGATTTTACCTTTGCAGTCTCTAGGAAACTATTCATTTGAAATTTTACATAAACAGTAATCAGACATGCAGCAAGCGTTTTAATCAGTTTTTGGGTGAAAATTTGGCTGGCAAGAGGTCAAAGCTTACAGAATGGACCTTTTCAGACTTCACTAATCTTGGGTCTAAACACTTGAAATTTTAGATGTAGGTTTCCAGGACATGAGTCAAAGTTTTTAATATATATATATATATATATATATATATATATACCCTGGGTTGATTAGACCAGCTCTTTTCAACAAGTTCACCATTGATTGAGATTGTCGGATTGACTTCCTCATCTTGGTTGTTATAGTCACGTTTCAGCCGTTTTGCCCTCCAGCCTTCATCAGGTGTTTTGTATCAAACTGGGGAACCGTTTGTTAGGAGTCTCGAACCCAACCCTTTATTATTATTATTACGGGGGTACCGTGTTCGGACTCCAGCTAGGCTCTGGGACATAGTTGCTGATTCTCTGTTTTGAATGTTACTTTTCACTGCCTTCGTTCAGGATTGACACTGGGACATATGGCCGAGTGGTCCTAGACGTTGTATCAAAGTTTACAGTTACCCAAAGGTGCTGAGTTCAATCCGATACAAAACACCTGATGAAGGCTGGAGGGCAAAACGGCCGAAACGTGACTATAACAACCAAGATGAGGAAGTCGGTCCGATAATCTCAATCAATGAAAACATCTCATCTCAAAAATACAGACAATTACTAAGTTCACCATTTCCTAAATACTGGCAAGAGAGAGAGAAATACTTACCAGTGTCTTGCAAACTTTTTGAAGAATTTTGAGAGTTTTTCTGAAAAAGATGAGAATAGTCGTCTGAATAATGAAAACAATATCGTAATGAATTCATTGATTGCTCTCTTTTCTAGCATATCAAAGCTTTTATGGAATTTTTAATGTTAACAGATCATATAAATTAAATTTGAAAAGTAAAAATAAAAAATAAAATGGAAAGTATTAATAGCTATTCTCTATCTATATAAGAGCCAGGTACATCCAAGGATGGAATACTGTTGCCACATCTGGGCAGGAGCTGCTAGAAAGGACTTGTCCTGCCTTGATAGAGTTCAAAATAGACTTCGTAGCCTCGTAGATATCCTTTTCTCCTCCTTGCAACCTCTATCTCACAGAAGAGATGTTGCGAGTTTGTCTCTGATGTATCGTTATTTTCATGGAAAGTGTTCAACTGAGCTTCAACCTATGGTCCCCCCTCGTCAAACTTTCACAAGAAACACTCGTCTAGCTGTAAACACTATCAATAATTTCCCCCACTCTTTATCTGTGCCTAAACCTAAACGTAGATTCCATGAACAAAGCTTCTTTCTTAGAACTGCACGCCTGTGGAATTGTCTTCCGTTTTCCTGCTTTCCGGCTGACTACAATATGGTTGTCTTCAAGTCTAAAGTAAATAAGTTCTTGATGAGCCGTTCCATATAAGTTATCAAATTTACCAAATTTTCATTACTAATGATTACTATATTGTCCAATTTCTACTGTACACTCTTTAACCCTTATCCTTGAGTGGCCTCTGGGCCTTGATAATGTGGTGATGCCTATGTAAAAAAAAAAAAAAAAAAAAAAAGATACACTATTTTGTCTGCAAATTACTTAAATAAATTACTCAAATATATATTTTTTTAATTGTAGCGAGTGTCAGTTTAGTTTTAGTAAGCTGAAAAGGTGAACAGACAAGTTATATACTGATCTTTCCCCCATGGACGTAATTCCTGGAGGGATGATAAACAGAATAAATAGTACACTACCCACCTTGAAAGAAGGAGAAGGTAGTCCCTGGGAAGATGGTCTCATGATAACAGAATAGAGCCCCGCCTTTTAAAATAGGGAGATAATTCCTGGGAGGACAATCTTATGGGAAATGAACTGATACTACGCTACCCACACTCATTAAATAATATAATAGATAAAAACCGTTTTTTTTTTTTTTCATTTATAATCATAACATTATTTTTTTGGTTCCTTAGTGAAGACCTTTTTTATTCCAATAAAAATTTGCATATATTTTCACAAAATATTCGCATAAAATACGCCCACAAAATATTTGCATATAAATACGTCCACAAAAAAAATTAAATTTACAACAACTTTGGGTTATCTTCAGCAGTACGGCCTTCTAGTGTAAATGTGGTATTCTGGTAACTGAGATGATTCTAGTTAAGTGTATGATAGACATTTTTATCACTTTAGACCAGAGATGAGTAGCAAAACTCATTTTCTCAACATTTCTGATGGCCTTGTGCCTAATGTGGTTTAAATGTAATGTTTTTATATTTTCTGCAAATAAATAATCAAACCGTAGTATCTGTACTCAGTAACCAAGCGATAAACGTTTTACTATCGACTGAACTATTGCGTATATAAGAAAATATGACAGTGCAAATTACAAATGTTGTTACAGAATATTAATTTATCAGAATTTTTTAAAAAAATAAATATGCCAATGAACAATACCTAAATTTGTTTAATAGTCTGCAGATTACTATGTATACAGCATTTCAAAATTGTATGTTGTATCATAGAATTAAATAAGTACAACATGTTTCCATGTTAACATACTTAGGACTTGATGGGAAAATCTTTCGTATTTATTCATTTCAAGTGAGGGGGGGGGTCATCTGGGATGCCTCAAAACGGACTATACTAGAAAGTTTTAAATCTTTCCAGATCATATTCTCTTCACCATGCCGACCCAATCAAAGATGGTAAGCCTCTGATCCACTCTCAAGTAGCGCATTTTTTGGCACCAGACATTTATAATGTTAGGACCCTACACAAACCAAACTGTTAGTTGGCTCCTGCCAAAACCAATTTATATTAAGTGGCAAATCGATTTCTCTTCTGCCATTTTCTTTGATTTTATTCACTGCTTTCTTTTTGATGTTCCCAAATCATTCTTCTAAAATGTACTTAAAATTTCATTGCTGGATATATTGAACCCAACTTGGAAGGACTGAGCACGGTGATGCGCGTTTTGATCCTGCTTTTCATGTGTCTCACCAGAGGAATCTCCTGTGCACTGTAGTTGATCAATACACGCTTTACATTTCATTTTTGTCTGATGTATCTTTAGGCCGTGTATATTTTTACATTTCCTGACGCAGCAGCAGGTCAAACTCATTAATTGTTGTAGCAATGTATGGTTCGCATGGAATATTAGCTGGACGCCTGGCATTGCCCAGGCATACAATACGACTAAACATGACATTTTAATTTATGCAAATTGCGTACGTATTATAGAATCAATCCTTTATTGAATATTAGAAGGAATAGTTTGCCCAGTGAATTAGCAAAAAAAAAAAAAAAAATTAAAGAAATAATAATGTCGTTCATCAAATTCCGTCTGTGTTTGTTTACAATATCACGTCAGTTAATATTTGGCCCTTAACAAGCTTAAAAATAGTTTTTCTTTTCTTATAGATAAAAAAGAACTTTTACAGGGAGATATTTTATGTTACATCGACCAGGGTTTCAGTGCAACGTAAAATATTCCCCTGTAAAAATTCTTTTTTATCTGTAAGAAAAGAAAAACTATTTTTAATATTTAATTTTTTTGATTTTCAATACTTATCATATGAATTTCTGTACAAAACATATCTAAGAACACTGCCAGGCATATAAATTAGTTTTGTGTGAAATTTGCAAAAGATAGGCTCAGCTGTTTCGGAACCTATGAGGGAGGAACTCACACACACACACACACACACCAAAGTGATTTTTATATAATAGAGATATGTACTATTAAGGATCTTATTCTCCCCTTTAATCTTTTTTAGACATCTTTGAGAAAAAGCAAATGTAATGGATCAAACGTCGGCCGAAGTTCATATGAAAATTGCTTGGTGATTGGCTAAAAATGCAAATGGCTGCCCGATTCTATATTCGGGTTAAACAAAATTGCAGCCATTAAAGGGTTTAGTAAAAATTTGTTTAAAATGTGCTACCTTTTTCCTTTTTATTATAAATAAAGAATCTTCATCTTCACTCTCCTCCTCCTCCTTTTCCACCAGGACAAAAGGAGCATCTTTAAGAAAAGAAAAATTTTTTTAAAGTAACAAATACATTCAGCAAGATATTTTTTATATATCAAAATAAAAAAATTTTTGAAATAGTATAAAGAATTATTTTAAAATTTCATTTTCAGTTTCAAATATTTTTTGAAACAATTAAAAGTGAAGGGGTAGAGGGATGCATGTCCACATTATTAATAAAATGTCAAACTTACAAAATTACATATATTAAAAAAAAAATATCACAAAATTACACTACAAAAAAATATCACAAAATTACACTACAAAAAAAAAAATACAAAATTACATGTTACAAAAAAAAAAAAATACAAAATTACATGTTACAAAAAAAATACAAAATTACATGTTACAAAAAAAAAAATACAAAATTACATGTTACAAAAAAATACAAAATTACATGTTACAAAAAAATACAAAATTACATGTTACAAAAAAAAAATACAAAATTACATGTTACAAAAAAAAAAAATACAAAATTACATGTTACAAAAAAAAAAAATACAAAATTACATGTTACAAAAAAAAAAATACAAAATTACATGTTACAAAAAAATTACAAAATTACGTTCCAAAAAAAAATCACATGTTAAAAAAAATTACAAAATTGCATGTTTCAAAAAAATTACATATTTTACAAAACAAATGATTGCCTATTTCAAACTCATAATTATTTTTAAGATTTAAGCTTCAAATATATTATCTTATTATATAAGTAAAGATTTTATGCACAAGTCAATTTGTTTAAACTTAAATACGCTGCAAAATTTGTGACATTTCAAAATACCAGAGATCTTAACTACTTTTAAAAATGGAAAATATTGCATTAATAATAAACTAGCAGGGCCTGTGGAAATTTCACAGTGAATTCTTTCATATGTTGGCATTCATATGTGGATGTTCAGTGTAAATGAAGACGCCCTGATAATTTTGTTAAAATTGCAAAAGTATTTATCTAAGCTAGCAGGGACGCCTGGTAGAAAAATACACTTAAATATGATATCTTAATTTATGCAGATTTTGTATATTATTATAGAGTCAATGTTCTATCGATTCTTATAAAAGTTGTGATTTCAAAAATCAAAACATATATCCATGACTTGAGTGCATCAGCTGGAATTGAAACAGAAACAAAAACTTACGAAGAATACTGGATAAAATTATTTATTACAAGAAATGGAAGATGATAAAAATTATACGACAGTCACTCAGAAGAAAAAAGATGTAAGCATGATACACAAAATAACAAACACAATATCGTATTAATATATAGATTCCAAACAAATAAAGTGGATGCCATGATCGGAAACCAAAACATTGAGATCTTCAAGTTAAGCCAAGCTATTTGAATATATAAATAGAGCTGTAATATTGTTGGGTTTTGGAATTAGTTTACGGCGCCGAAACGAATATGTAATATTCGTTCTGTATAACATGGAGAGGTGCATGTATTATATACTAATGTTGGAACGATTAATTTGAATCAGGAAAATCGGAAGATTTGGGGATATCGGAATCAATATCGGAAAAATTGATGCCTATTTTCCAATGCCAAAATGATTCTTCTGTCTTTTTCTTTTTTTATTTGATTTTGTTTAAAGCAAAATCTTCCATTGCTGGTAATAATGATAAAATAATAAATATTTATTGATTTTAAATTACCAGTAACGCTAAAATCGATAGATCATCCTCTACAAATGTATTTTGACATTGAGGAAAATATCTGCATATTTAACACGTTTTTATGAAAACTCTATAGTTAAATATTTAGAGATTCAAAAGAATCGGAATCGGGAATTTAGCACGGAATCAGTAATTGTATCGGAATCGGGACTTTAGCACAGAATCGGTAATTGTATCGGAATCGGGAATTTAGCACAGAATCGGTAAAAATATTGGAATCGTCCCATCGCCATTATATATATGTGTCTAAACTCATGCATTGTCTAGTGGAATAAGACTTACGGCAACGGATATATTTTAACAACAGACATGCAACAAAAAGGACCAGTAACATCAGGCCAAATCAGAGAAACATATTTGGTCTATCCTTAATCTTGTTTGATGGATCTCCTGGAAAAGCTGCAAAGAAGATTCATCCCAATGAACCAGCAAATCTCTGGTTGTCTTTGCAGCAACTTTTATTACCGATGTTTCCCCTATTAAAACGCTGCCACTGGTTCCAGGCTAACGTATTCTGACCTCTTCTACTGGGAGCCATCACCATCCGACTGGATCTGCTCTTCCATTCCAGATACTCAACTGCTCAAATCATCGTATCTTTACGCAAAACTCTACCTAATTCCACATCACTTTCAAATTACTTCTACGTAAGACTACGCCAGGCACTAGAGGTCGACATATTTTTAAATTATTGTTTATGTTCTACATTCTTTAATTTTAAAACATCTTAACATAGTTTTCTTTGTAAGTATTTATTTTGATCCGATAACATTCTATTTTTACAAATATTACAACCATCATAACAATCACTAACTAGCATACCTCCGGTGTTACCCTGCTAATATTTAACAGAGCTTAATACATTACCATACCAAAATAATTTGACATGACATCATATATTTATGATTAACAGTCTACTTCAAAACATGAATTCAAACAAGCAATAAATAAAAATAAAGAAATGATTGGGTAAATATTATCCATAGTGTTGAAAATTATTTTAATTGTACAAAACAATTTTGCTTTAACTACGTATTAGCGCGAGAAACAATTGCATGTATACTAGAACTTGGGCCCATAATTTTTAGTTTTAAAAATAAAAATTTGAGGGGAAAAAATGTCATCTATAATTAATGATTTGACTAATAAATTAATGAATAATCATGAAATAAGAGAGAAACTCGATAATTACCATCTTTAGGAGCAGCAGCTTCTGGGATAAAATCCATGATAAGACGATTATTATCTTCTTCGTCATCATCATCATCAATAATACGAGACTAGAAAACAAAGAAAAGTGGTTAATATAATCAAGGAAGTTGCATAGATGATTTAGGCAATTGACATCTACAGCAGGTAATCTTAAATCTGAAATTATAAAAGTAATCATTAAAAAAATAATAGCTGTTTTCCTGTTTGGCTAAGTAAAAATAATAATCGTTAATAGGATAAAAAAAAACTTCAAATCTTGGGGCGAATTGACGAGATTCAAACATTTATTCCTATTAGGCTGAATTGTCGTTCAGCCGTCTGCAGTTGTCTGCTTTGTATTTAAAATTTTTGTAGGCATTATTTAGAAAAAAAGTTAAACTTTCTAACGATTTGAAAACTAATCTTTGTACTATATATTGTACTCTTTATTGCTATTATTGTTATTTCAAGTAAGACATATTTTAAGGTTCATTACTAGGGCTGTGACAGCATATTCTTTTCATTCTTCTGACTCTAGTATATATCCAATACAGACTCAGTTAATCAACCGAGAACCACATGAGTCTACATAAAAACATAAGATATTAACGGATATATACTCCAGAGTCAAAACAATGAAAATAATATTCTGTTGTCACAGCCCTATTTATTACAATATTAATTTATTATCTGTTTCTTGACTACGTATGTAATTTTTCTTGCAAATTGTATTAAGGAATAAAGTTAGGATTTTCTTTTGATGAAACATTAGTTGAAATTCACAAAACACATCCTTGAACATAATATAAATTTTAATAAGTAAAATACAAGTTTGAGGGAAATTTCTAAATCAGGCACGAACAAAAAAGGTTGGGTACAACTGATCTAAATCACGGATTTGTTATGCTGAAGTCGAGTAATATATTCCCCCCCTCCTCCCTCTAAAACAATATCCAATCACATTCTACGATTACTCCATTGTTGTTTAATCAACAAAAACATACAAACCTGTCTCTGATGGCTTCTCACGCAAAAGTCTTCGTCACTGTCACTGTCTGCAAAAATAAAGCAAGAAAAAATATCAAGGATTGCAAACATTTTATCATGGTTTAATATTTCCTTAGGAATTCCATCAGGAGAGGAGGAAGGAGAGGGTAATATGACCTTCATGACGCAGTGGATAAAGTATTTGGTAAAATTCAGTTGCAAAGTTTCAACTCTTCTAGAGGTTAAAGGTTCAATCCTCATTAGGAGTGACACTTAAAATACACTTGCGAATTACTTAGGACTTATACCCAGTTATGGCTGACAGAACAAGAACATGCTACACTAGTGGATTAAATAAATGGTTTTGTTCATAATTATTTGCAGATTCCAGAGTTCAACAGAAATTTTCTAAAGTTCAAACAAGTACAACTGAAGAAGATCAGAGGTTACATCAACCGAAACGTAAAAATAACACTCAAGGTGAGAACAGTAGTCCAAAGAATCCAAATGATATGAATTCAAAAGCGTAATATTTGATTCCGATTAGCCATTTCTTTCTCCTTATCCCTGCAGCATTTTTTTAACACTAAAAACTGCAATTTTCATTTATTTCCCAAAAATAATTATTCTGGCAAATAGGATTATTACAATGGAGATAATTTGAAAGTTTATCTTAAAAGTAAAATATTTCTCCTGCATTTCAACTCTTATCTATCATAACTATTACATTTTTTAAATTAAAATTAATAATAGGTATTTTCTTTAAAATATGTGGTACTTTTAAATTGAAGCTGTATATAAAAAGGCTTCCTTTCAATCTTGAAAGATAATAAATAATAAATAACCCCTGTAAGAGTATCTGCACAGGAAATCGATTGTGAAGCAAGTGTTGCGCAATTTCCAACCAGAACTCTCTTGAACCGGTACTGCCAGAGTCCAGGACATGTGGAAACGATGATGAAATAAGCAGAGAAAGACTAGTGCTATTCTTCCTTTTCTCTCTTTTTGACGAGTTGCACAACTAAGGCTTCGAAGTCCATCCTACAGTTTACTCTGTAGCTGGAGGGAAGATATGTGGATTCATAATCAGTAAATAAAACTGCTATAAATACCACCAAAACTTCAAGTTTTATAAATCTTCATTTGCAGCTTTTCCAAGGATCGTCAAATCAACACCAAAAATAGACGAGGTATGTTTCTCAATTGGCCGATGTAAAACCTAAATGAATGTTATTCGTCCTTTTTGTTGTAAAAGGTATTTATGTATATTCTTGTTCCGTCATGAACTGTATTTAAATTTTTTTTTTTTTACAAGGTGGTCACCACTTATCAAGGCCCGGAAGCCACTCAGGGATAAGGGTTAAGGGCATGTACAGTACGTTAGTGTTGAGATTTAATAAAGTGTCTACTTAAAGGGGGTGGTTCATCAAGAACTTGTTTATGTTGGACTTGAAGACATCCAGGTTGTAGTCAGATAAGAAACAGGCAGACGGAACAGAGTTCCACAGGCGTGCACTTCTAAGAAAGAAGCTTTGTTCATGGAATCTATGTTTTGATTTCGGCACAGATAAAGAGTGGGGAAAATTTTTGACAGTGGTTTCAGCTAGACAGGTATTTTTCGTGAAAGATTGGCGAGGGGGGACCAGAGATTGGAGTTCAGGCAAGCACCTGCCATGGAAATAACAATAAAACAAAGACAGGCTCCTAACGTCTCTTCTGTGGGAGAGAGGTTACAGGGAAGAGAAAAGGCCATCCCCCACTAAGCCACAAAGTCTATTTTGTACTCTGTCAAGGCAGGATAGGCTGTTTTTAGCAGCTCCTGCCCAGATATGGTAGCAGTATTCCATCCTTGGACGTACTTGGCTTTTATATAAATAGAGAATTGCATCAATAGTGAGATATCTTCTGGAGTGGTAGAAGGATCCCACCATCTTTACCTTGGCAACAGACTTGATGTAAATGTTCCATTTCAGATCGGGAGTAAAGGTCAAGTCCAGAAGCTTGTCAAAACATGGGGCTTCGCCTAGACGAGAGCCATCCATTTCAATTGATGCCAGATGGGGATTAGAGTGTTGATGATGTAAAGATAGGAGTTTGGTTTTAGATGCATTAAAGGTAACCAGCCACCTCTTCCCCCACTGTACCATGCGCTCGAGATCAGAGGAAAGAGAATCAGAGAGAACTTTGTCATTTACAGCCTTTGATGTGTTGCCGTAGATGGTCATGTCATCAGCATATATGTCAACGAATGATTTAAGTATGTGTTTAGGGAGATCATTGATGTAGATCAGGAAGAGAGTTGGGCCCAGGATGGACCCCTGAAGGACTCCAGCATTAATACTGCAGGCCACTGATTTTTGTCCATCGACCACTACTCTTATGAGCCTATCAGAGAGAAATGATTTAATAATTGAGAAAACATTTCCAGTTATACCGTAGCTGGAAATCTTGTGAAGTAGGCCTTTATGCCATACCTTGTCGAAGGCCTTTGATATGTCAAGAGCAATTACCCTAGAAATGAAGCCTTTGTCGAGAGATTCATTAATCCTATGAGACATAACCGTTAGCACATCTGCTGTAGATCTAGCAGAACGGAAACCATATTGCGTGTCACTAAGAAGGTTATTTCTGCTGAGGTGGTTGACTACTTCTTTATTTAATATGGATTCCAGCAACTTACTCATGACACACACGAGACTTATTGGTCTGTACTGAGAGGGAGAGGACTTATCACCTGAATTCTTAAATACAGGTCATACTGATGAGGTTTTCCTGGGTGTTGGAAAGCACTTCTCCTTAAGGCAATGCTTAAACAGTTTCGTAAGTATGGGAGCAAGTTCTGGTTGAAGCTTTTTTAACACTATAATTAGGATGCAGTCAGGGCCAGTTGCTTTACTAGAATCAAGGTTCTTGATTAGCTTGGCGACCTCATGCACAAATATTTGTATGTTACCTAGCGTGGTCTGTGTTATAGGAGGAAATATGAGGAGTTGATGGCCTTCGTCACATAGGGTAAAATTAGCTGCAAAGTTCTTTGCAAATAGTTTGGCCTTGTCTGATGCTGATGAGATGACCTCTGGTCCATTGATAATGGTTGGGATAGAACGCACACTTCAGGATCCTATTTGTTATTTGCCAAAACTGCATTTTTTATTTGTTATTTGCCAAAACTGCATTTTTTATTACTTTTTTACAGCGGTTGCTGGCATTTCTGAAAGCAGCTTTAGTCTCAGTGCATCTATTACGTTGGTAGCTATATACATACACACACACACACCGAACTTTAGATTAGACAATCACAGCGCTAGACGGTCATAGACGAATACACATATGCAGACATCATATAGATGACTTGTATAGACAAGCGTATATACACTCATAGAATCTAACCACTAGAAGACACACATATACATAATATATATATTCCCCCCAATAATATTACATAACCACTACACAATGTCACCTAGAGGCTATATATATATATATATATATATATATATATATATGAAGAGAGAAATTAAGATTGGACAAAATGTATTTTCTTCAAAATATGCATTCAATCAAAAAGTGTTAAGACAAACTCAAATGTAGATATTTTTCTTAATAAAAAAATTGTCAAGATTTTCAGTACTAGTACAGCTTTTGAACCAGAAAAAAAAAAACGGACATTTCGTTTGACTTTTTCCAACTGTTTGCATTAACAGCCAGAAGATACTGAAGCGCTTATCCAATTAGAAGGCGAGTAAAGCAGACGAGTTAAATTGTAAATCAAATAAATCATAATTTGGCGATTATCAAGAATTTGTCGCAAAAAAAAAAAGGTTGAAAAAAAAAAAATAAATAAATAAATTAATAATAATAATATATATATATATATATATATATATATATATATATATATATATATATATATATATATAAATAAATAAATACCTACATACATACAAGGTACCTTCAATAAGTTTCCAGACTTTTTTGTAAAGGCATTTAAAATTGTCACACATTCTTGAAAACTCAGTATGTTATCGCTATACATCTTATGACTGACTAATTTTTATGATTTCAGGTTCAAATGAATAGCAACAGTAGGAATTGGAATACATCCTACAAAAGCCTGATTGTCACAACTGGTGAATTTTGAAAATGTAATATGGACGCGAGGACACTTTAGAAGAACAATATACAAAAAAAATTCAGTTTTACACTTGGAAAAAATGCCAGAGTAGGAACTGTACACACAGTTATTTGCGAGGAACTAAAGATGTGAAAGATTTGCGTAAAGTTTGTCCCAATGGTGGTTCATCTTTGTCACAGACTATTTGACGAAGATGGGCATCATGACAGTTCCTCACCCTCCCTATAGTCCAGATCTTACTCCCTGTGACTTTTGGTTATTCCCTAAGCTCAAGGAAAACCTTAAAGGCTGTTGTTATGAGACAATTGAGGAGATGAAAGAGGCTGTGACGGGGGTCATTAACATGACTACACAAGAGGATTTTCACAAGGCATCCAGAAGTTGTTGGAACAGTACAACAAGTGCATTGCAGCCGGAGGAGATTACTTCAAAGGGGACTAGAATTTCATGTGTGTACTATCAATAAAAGTGCCTACGTGAAAAAAAAAAGTCTGGAAACTTATTGAAGACACCTTGTAAATTTCAATATAAAACAAAATATCTTAATATTCCATGCAAGTGGTGACCTCCATGTAAAAAAAAAAAAAAAAAAAAAAAAAAAAAAGTGAACTTTTATAAGTTAGTGAAGTCTTCAGATGCTTTTTTTTTTTGCCATCATGCATGTAATAATTATAAGTTATCTACTTTTATTTATATGTAAGAAAAGTAGGAACTGAATGTAGGTTTACTTTTGGCAGCGTCATAACTTTCACTTCCCTTATTTTGTTATTTAGTTCTCATATGCCATGAGTGAGGTTTCTGACAAAGAGGGAAGAATTGCTGTTTTCTGGGTTAAAATCTATTCTATCTAACACTTTGAAGTAATATTTTTTTAGCTCCTTACATCATGTGGCTTTATGCCTTGTCTGGAGTGATTTCCATAAAAAAAAAAAAAAATAAATAAAACTGTTACTAAAGACAATAAAAGTAGGCTAGCATTAAAGTAAAAAAAAAAGTTTTAAAGTGAGAAAGGCTTTTACCTTCTTTTTGTTGCAATGTCTCTGAATCGGGAGAATTTCCCAGACTTTCTTCGATTCCAGAATCTTTCTCAACATCTTTCTTTTCAGCCATGGTTTTTATATCTGATGCGATGTTCTGAAATAAGAAAAACATATGACACCTACAAGTTTTAACTGGAATTCAAACACTGGTTTTAATATCATTTTAATTTTCATATAAAAAAGTTTGTTTTTTCACTAAATTAATGAATTCAAAACAGGAGTCTGTAGTAGTAATAATTGTGTGCAAGACCTATGTAATTGCATATCAATTTAAAAGGCATTTGCCCTAAAGTCATTTAATCACAATTCAATTTCGAAAGTAGATTGTTTGAAAATCAGGGCAAGAAAGTTTATTTGAAAGATCCAAGTTTTTCTTTAATAGACACCGTGAGCATCACAATATTGTAGTGAAAATTTTTAAAAATATCAGAGTTAAATTTAAAATGTCTAATTTATTTGATCTTTTTCCGTATGGAATATTGTTGCCACATTTAGGATGGAACATCACTAGTCTCTAATAGGTTCTGCACTGTCAGCCAAGTTCCGACCTCTTTCCCATCACCACAATGTTGCACCCCTGTCTTACAAGCACTTTAATGGCATGTGCTCTGATGAATTCATAGCATGTGCCTCTTTCACATACATACCTCCAACTAACCCTACATCCAGCAAAATCCCACCTCTTCACTGTTAAGGTCTCAAGATGTTGGAAAGTCTTCTAATCTAATAGTATCTTCTTTCTGATTACTAGACTTTGGAATTCCCTCCCTGTTTCCCTGACTGTACTAACCTGAAGAAGTTTAAATGTAATGTGAACAAATATCTCACTACTCAACTCCCCAGTTTCATAATCCCTAACCCCTTGCATTCCAAGTGGCAATATGCCTTGTTTGGAGTGAAAAAGTACATACAAACAAGTTTTCCCTTTTCCTGAAAACAATGTTTGCAACCAACATGTCAACAGTGAGATAAAATACTAAAATTCTTTCTCCTCCTGCATTCCTAGCGGTACAAGGTACTTTCAATAAGTTTCCAAACATTTTTCGTATGGGGACTTTTATTGATAGTGTACATATGAAACTAGAGTTTCATATGTATAAGTAATCTCCTCCGACTGCAATGCACTTGTTGTACCGTTTCAACAACTTCTGGAAGTCCTCTTGTGTGAACGTGTCAATGATCCTCATCACAGCCTCTTTCATCTCTTCAATTGCCTCACAACGACAGCCATCTAAGAGCTTAGAGAATAACGAAGAAGATAAAGGACCATTACCTTTTAAGGTGTTAAGAGGCAAATTAAGCATTTCCTTTTTTGCAATGAAGAACGAATAAAATTTGTATCGAATTTTAGCGGTATGTTTTGTCGTAATTGTTAATTTTTTGCCACTGTCTTGGAGCAAAAGCAGGCGAGAAGAAATCTCTCAAAGTTGCAGTCAGCTGGAAAGCGGGCTAGTAGAACAGAGTTCTAAAATATACGGCGAGTTCTAGTAATAAAGTTGTGTCAAAGAGATCATATTTGGATTTCAACATTATTTTGAATATTATATAAACATTAACATTTTTTATTTCTATAATCCGAAATTCACAAATGTCTACAATGATGTAAGGATGTGATTTGGAAGATCATTAATGTAGATCAGGAAAAGAGTTGGGCCCAGGATGGACCCCTATTTTCCAACTGCGCGTCGTCAAGGCTTTTTTTTTTTTTCACGGGCACCTATTTTTTTTCACACACACCTACAAACACCCGGGCAACGTCGGGTACCCCTCGCTAGTATAATAATAAATGGAAAAAATTAATCCCAAAAATGGTAAGGTGAGGATATAAAAAACCGAATTGCAGGATTAAGGAAGTTCAAAATGACTTAGAAGCAGATTTTTGATATTTTAAGAAAAGAAAATGTGAAAACATCTCTTTCTGCAGTGAAGTGAATTCGTCAAATGTTTGAAGTCGAATGCTTGGTAAAAGGGAAACCTGGATCTGGTCGCCCTAGAGCATCCACTTTGAAGAACGACCAAAAGCTTAAATTAACTGTTTTGAGGGATCGAAAGAAATCTTATGTTGACTATAGCAAAGAATTCAAAACAGAGGCTGGAAATTCTCTTTCTAGATATACAATATCTAGACGAATGAAAAAAAATGAGTTTTTCCTCTAAAAGGTGTGCAAAGAAGACATTTTTATCTAAGAAGAACATCAATGATAGAAAGAGATTTTTCTCATGTTATGAGACGAAAGATACAGAATGTTTTCTGGTTAGATGAATCAAGATTTTGACTTGTTAGTGATGCTCCCGAACGGTGCAATCGGAGAACTGGAGAAAGATTTTCATCAAGTTGCATAAAAACGACAGTTAAAACGGGAATGGAGGGATAATGGTAAGGGGAACTTTTACTGAAGCAGGAGTTGGGGAACATATTAGATGTGAGAAGTCAATCAATGCAGAGGAATACATTCGAATATCAGAAACAGGACTGAAACTGGGAATGTCCCAGAACATTATTTTTCAACATGATAATGCCCCTGCACACACTGCTAAAGTCACAGAAAAATGGTTTTCTGATAACTCAATTGATGTGATATTTTGGCAGATTTAAATCCAATCGAGAATATTTGGTTCATAATATCTCGTGCATTGGCCGGAAGAACTTTTTTGAACAATGACAAACTGTGGGAAGTTGTACAAAGCGAATGGAAAATCATCTCTTCACAGTGTTCCACTTTAGTTGAGAGCCTGTCTAAAAGGATTGATCTTTTAAAGAAATCAAAAGGGAATGCGATTCCATACTAAGCATTTATTAAAGTAAATGTCTTGTTCTGTGTTATTAGTCCGGTTTAAGTTTCCTTGTTCAATTGTTCTTTGTTCAATATAGCTTTTAGTGCAATAAAATGTATAAAATTTGTTTGGCCCTTTTTTTTTTTTTTTTTTTTTTTTTGCTCACGAGTGTAGATAGGGGAAGGGTGATTCTTGTTCAGGTCCAAAGCCTGTCAAGTTAGAACGAAAGGTCAATTTTTACGACGTGCCCCGCCCCAGCGTATTATAAACACTCCAACCTCCCCATGTTAAGAACGGCTTTCGGAATAAACACCCCCTCAACCTCCCCATGTTTAGAACGGCTTTCGAGGTTGGAGGGGGGTATTCTGAAAGCCGTTCTTAACATGGGGAGGTTGGAGTGTTTATAATACGCTGGGGCACGTCGTAAAAAATGACCGAACGAAAAACAAAATGGCGGTTTCATTCAAATCAGTTTTTGACCTCGATTATTGCTCAAAAATCGAAAACAAAATACTGGTAGAACATTACATTTTCGTACGATTGGTGACATTTATTGGATGGGTTTCGTATTTTGTTTAATTTTCGATTTTGGAGCGATTATCGGAGCTCGACTAACACCTCCGTTTTGTTTCCTTGGTCTAACTCGGCAGCCTCACACCCTTACCATTAAGTAAAAAAAGAGGGTTTGTATTACTGTACACATAGATTCGAAAAAGTTGTCAAAAAAAAAAAAATATATATAACAAATAAATTTTATCAAAGGCAAGATAAGTTACTTTTCTACTTAACTGGATATATTTTTCATGTTTTTTTCAATGTAACATGTTTATTCAGCTCGAAAAGCATACAGTGTTTACCGATGTATTGGAAAATTCAAAATGGGGCCCGACTCTCTTTAACACGGTAAGTGCAGGAAAAGATGCTATAAATAATAAACTAGACAAAATACTGTTAGAAATTCGCTCAATATATGTTACCGTGACATAAGTTGACATATATTCGGTGTTTTTTAATAGTATTTTGTCTAGTTTATTATTTATAACACCTTTTCCCAAACTTACCATGTTAAAGAGAGTGTCGGGCGCCATTTTGAATTTTCCAACACATCGGTAAACACTGCATGTTTTTCGAGCTGAATAAACATGTTACATTGAGTAAAAACACAAAAATATATCCAGTTTGGTAGAAAAATAACTTATCTTGCCTTTGATAATATTTATTTTTTGACAACTTTTTCGAATCTATGTGTCCAGTAATACAAACCCAAATGAGCAAAAGGAATGTCCAAATTATTCTTTTGGCAAAAGAATAATTTTGGGCATTTATTTTTTACAATAAGCAAATCAAAATATACACCAAATAAATTTTACCAACAGCAAATTACTCTTCTACCTAGATGGACAAGACTTTTGTGTTTTAACTTATTTTAAAGTGTTTATTTACTTTGAAACAAAAGTAATGTCAAGTCTGTTGAGCTAGAATGAAAACATGAACATTACATTTTCCCACGATTAATGATATTTATTGGATGTATTGTTTAATTTTCGATTTTGGAGCGATTATCGATGATCCAAATGGCTGTAACGAAATTGCTATTTTTTAATTCTAGCTCAGACTTGGCACTTTTGTTTCAAAGTAAATAAACGCATTAAAGTTTTTTAATCCTATAATCCGAAATTTTGTTTTTTGTTGTTGTTTTTCGAAAAATTGTTATATTTTTCGAACATTTTTGTTTTGTTAGGTATTGTTAAAAAAAAAATTTTTTAAGCTAATAATGTTTGGGGGTAATGCCGAAAATGATTCAACATAATTTAAATGAAACAGGAATCAAAGTTTTTGTTTTTATTAACGTCATCACAAATGTATTAATTAAAAAAAATAATCGATTTGAAATATTTTCATTTTTTTCAAAGTCATTTTAAGTCAAAAACAACATTAAAACAAAATTATATGAAATCAAAAGAATAAAGCAAAACTCTAACATTAAAGTAGAAAACTTTTTCTTTTTTTATAAATAAAATAAATGCTTTAATGACTTACCTTTTCTTCAGCGATCTCCATGGCGAACTCGCTTTAAAAAGAAGAAAACCGTTTTGTTTAATAAAACTCGATTTAGAAAAAAAATCCTCTTAAAATCGTTTTTATCATTCAGAAATAATAAACAAGTTTTCTTCGATTTCGCGCGTAATTTTACGCACGCGCAGAAATGGAGGTCGGAGTTAGCTTCGTATTTATTTTTATATGTATTCATCATATCTATATTATGCATATACATAAAGTAATGAAATAATAATAATAAATGCAAGTTATAATTAAATTTAGGATCCTTAACAGCAATAAATATTAATCTATTCGAGTGTGGCCTACATAAGTAAAAGGCCGTGTAACTAAAGTCACGATATTTGCTGACGTCACAAAATAAGTTAGGCTTTAGACAACTATTACGCGGATAGTCATTTTCTATTTCGATTCTCCAAGAAATTGTTGAAAGATTTATATAACTACTCCAAGCCTTTGGGCCAAGATAAAAGTGTAGTACCTGTTCTTCAGATGCTGCGCTTCAATTTTTTGTTCTCTGTCAGTGGAGTAGAACTCCTTCACGACTGAAACAATTTTAAATTTTTGTTCCTTTTCTCCACGTTAAAAAACGACTTTAGTGTCTAACTGTCTCATGGGGAAGCATTGTAAACGGGTATTCCAAAAGTAACTGTATTTGGCGATGATGCATAATAACCTACTCGATCCATTGCGCCATTACACCTCATAATAATATGATACGGTGTCAGCTGTATTATATAAAAAAAAAGATTAGAAAAAAAAAGTCTAATTTAAAAAATATTTTAAATTAATAGTAAATTTTTACTTACTTCCCACTTTAACAACAACCTTTAAAATGACGGCTTTTACAGGTCTTCGGATATGCTGAAAACGAATATTGTATTTAAATTTTCTGCACTTTTAAAAATAAAACTCGATTACATTTATAATTACACGTGTCCAAATGTAAAATAATTCTTTATCGTTCGAAAAAGGAAATACAATACACTTTTGTGCAAGGTTTATGAATCCCTCCACAATTTCTTTGAGAATTGAAATAGAAAATGACTATCTCCATAATAGTCGTCTATTGTTTAACCGTAGCCATTGTATTTTATTCTGCAACGTCAGCAGTTTACATATTTTTAGTGAAACGGCCTTTTATTTATGTAGGCCATGCTCAAGATACGTGTTAAGAACATTTTGTATTTGGAGGAAATAGTTACATGTCCTCAAGAATAAGTACGCCACGTGACTTTCTCCCATTCCTCCCACGAGGACAGAGTTAGAGACAAGGAAAGTTTTTAATCCATTTCAGCTTATGGCACACATGTATGGAAAATCCACCTTTCCCAAAAGTGGAACTCTTTGTTTTGGGACAATTTTATTGTCTAGAAGGATTTCTTCCTCATTAACCGTCCAAGGACAGAGGAGATAAAATGTAGTTACATATACTACACTTTATGTAAAGATATTATTGAACTAGGTAGAATTAAAATTTCAAAGACTATAACTTTGATGCTATTCCAGTTATCCAAAATTATTTCATTTATCAATCATGTAAATAAAATATAAATAAGTTGGTAAAATCCTATTTCAGTCACCCAAATTATTTAAAGTTAAATAGGTTTCAATACAACTCCCAGACAATTTATAATGGTATTTTTTTTTACTTTCTTTCCACTTCAGCATTCACTGTTAAATTGATGACTCTTATAGATTATCGGGTATGCTGAAAACGAATATCACGTTTAAATTTGCGCAGATAAGTAATTTTCTAAATATTAAAAAAAGAAAAGCCAGTTTGTTTGGGGGTAATGCCGAAAAACAATTCCACATTTAAATGAAATAGATGTAGGGAGAAGGGGCACCGACCAGTTTTTTTTTGTTTTTTTGTTTGTTTGTTTTTTTTTACCTGGGGGGGGGGGTCATCACTTATCAAGGCTCGGAGGCCACTCAGGGATAAGGGTTATTGCGTGTACAGTAATCAATGAGATAGTATTGTAGTAATCATTAATATTGGATATTTGATAGAGTGTCTTACTTAAGGGGGCGGTTTGTCAGGAATTTGTTTATGTTGGATTTGAAGACATCCAAGTTGTAGTCAGGTGGGAAACAGGCGAACGGAAGAGAGTTCCACAATCGTGCACTTCTGCGAAAGAAGCTCTGCTCATGGAATCTACGTTTGGATTTAAGCACAGATAAAGAGTGGGGAAAATTATTGACAATAGTTTCAGCCAGACGGGTGTTTCTCGTGAAAGATTGGTGACGGGGGATGAGAGATTGGAGCTCAGACGAGCACTTGCCATGGAAATAACGATAAAACAAAGACAGACTCGTAATGTCTCTTCTGTGGGAGAGAGGTTGCAGGGAAGAGAAAAGGGCACTTTCCAAATTCATGACAGCGACAGGAGCATAGGTTGAAACTCCTTTCCCTAAAAAAAAAACATCAGCAAATACCAACGACTCGGGAACACATAGAAACATTTAAAATAATAAATTTTATTTAACCAGAAAGGTTTTATTTTTGTGTGTGAGATATGTGCAAGTTTTTATATTAGGTTAGTAGCGGATTAGTATGATGAACAACAGACACGTGTGAACACTAAAAAATATTTATTCAACTTTGAAATATATTACCATGTCTATTACATATTGGGAGGTTGCAGCATGAGGAATAGTATGAGTAATCACGGTTCAAGGGAAATAACTCATGTATATCTAACATCTCCAGTTTTTTACTAAAAAAAATAAGAACATTTTTCTTTTTTTTCAGTTATTAAATATATTTGCTCATTGTCTATATCTAGTTGGAAGTCTGATTGTTCTTCCTCCCTTTGTGCGTGTGGAGAAAGAAGCAGCTGCGCGTTTGTGCCTGCAGAGCACTAATTAAGAATTAAGATGGCGCCCGCATGCTTTTATGTGGAAAAAAGTCTCGGGGAATCTCAGGGAATCTCGGAGAATCTCGTACCCTGGTTCCATAAATAACGAGGAAAGGAAAGCAGGAAGACAAACGATTTTTAGTCACTAAAGCGAACGGACGTGTGTAAAAGAAGAGGTAGAAGAAAAGAGTGTGGTGAACGAAACAAACAACGACTCGGTTGAAAGTAGAGTTGTAACGAACACAAGCTATTCCGGCATGACATCAGGATTTGACCCCAAGCCAATTCCCCTGTTTGATAGAATGCACTTTGAGAGCTTTGGACTGACATGTAAGGAACCAGAGCGTCTGTGCGATGGAGCAAAAGTTCTCTGCCTGCACATACGCAATAGCAAGGAGGGACTTTGCTGGAGAAGAGAAACTCACGTCTCCAAGGTCCCATCAAACATCACTCGACAAACAGTGTTTTCGCTTTGTGGAAAGATGGTAGGCCATTTCCCTGTATGCGGTTGGCTCAGGGTGGCCGTGGCGGCCATAAAAAGACGTGCAACAGCTGTGTCGTCGGGATGGGACGATGCAGTACACAATGTCACCCTAAGGAGCATGCTGACAGAGACTGTGTCCAGGGTGACCAGTGATGACCCCATTCAGGGAAAGTGGTGCGTCAGCAGGAATGAGTCAACGGTCTGGATTGATGCTAGTTCACTGGCCCTTGGAGTTGCCCTTGCAGTTAATGATTCCATTATTGAAGATGCCTGTTGGCTTCGGCCAGAGAATGATTCGAGGCACATAAACCTGGTCGAACTTGATGCCATATCGAAGGGCGTTAACTTGGCACTTCAATGGCAAGCCAAGGTTCTACATATCATGACCGACTTGGCATGCACTCATCGGTGGATAACCGATGCATTAAGTGGAAGAGCACGGCTGACAACACGAGCATCGAGTGAGATGTTAATTCGAAGACGGCTTGCCACCTTGGTCGACACCATCACAGAGTACGACCTGACCATGGATGTAGTGTTGATCAGGCCTGCGCTCAACAGAGCAGATGCTCTGACAAGAGTCCCTCAATGATGGCTTCTGGCTGGTGCTCGGAGAGATTCTGATAATCTGCAAAACACATGTGCAGCAGTTGTGTGTAACGTGGATGCAGCGCGCATCATGGACATTCATCGACAGTGTGGACATCCTGGCATCAAGCGGACACTGTACTTTGTCAAGATGATTGATCCAGGAGTAGAAAAAAAAGATATCCGGAGAGTGGTGGAAAGTTGTGAGGCCTGCCAATCCATCGACCCAGCTCCAGCACGATGGAAGAAAGGGGAGTTGGGAGTGAGTGGTAAGTGGCAGAGAGTGAGCATGGACATCACACACTATGGTGGCAACCACTTCCTTACCCTCATCGATTGTGGGCCTACACGTTTCGCGGTCTGGAGACTCCTCGGGCGCCAGTACTCTTGCAACATTATTCGCCAGCTGTCATCCATGTTCTGTGAAAGAGGTGCGCCCGATGAAGTGCTGACAGACAACGACCCAGCCTTTTGCAGCCATCAGATGAGGCAGTTCTTACAAGAATGGGGTGTGCGGCTGCGGCTTAGATGCGCTTATGTGCCTTCTGGCAATGGTATAGCTGAGAGAAACCATCGCAGCATCAAAACAATTGCAGCCAAGAAGTAGTGCACCATCGCAGAAGCTGTGTACTGGTATAATCTCATGCTGAAGGATGGCGTCTCTCCTGGAACGGCGCCTGCAAACGCAATCTATCAGTACCCGATACAACTGTGGCCACTGAGATAGAACGGAATCGATATGCCAAAGGGGATGCTGTCTGGGTGAAGCCACCAGGAAACCGATGTACTGACAAGTATAAACGGGGCACAGTGATCGATGTGGTGAGTCAGCAGTGTGTCCAGGTTGATGGCGTACCCCGTCACGTTAGGGACCTACGCCCGGCGACACATGTACCACCTCCAGCGGAGATGAGAGTGACTCTGACTCTGAGACGAGTGGGCCATCGCTTCGGTTTGCACTATTCCTATCAAGCAGTGACTCTGATATCAGTAGCCTCCACGGTGATGAAGCCTTCACCGACCATCAGGCGGTGGATGAGAGCACACACGAAGACGAGAGCAGCACTGTCCCCCTTCGCAGAAGCACCCAACGGCAGCGATCGCCACCCCCCTGCCATCTCTGTGATCATGAGATCAGGAGAAAGTGTGGAGAAAGAAGTGGCTTACCGTTAAAGCGGCTGCGCGTTTGTGCCTGCAGAGCACCAATTGAGAATCAAGATGGCGCCTGCAGGCTTTTATGTGGAAAAAAGTCTCGGGGAATCTCGGAGAATCTCGTACCCTGGTTCCATAAATAACGAGGAAAGCGGGAGGACAGACGATTTTTAGTCACTAAAGCAAACGGACGTGTGTAAAAGAAGAGGTAGAAGAAAAGAGTGTGGTGAACGAAACAAACAATGACTCGGTTGAAAGTAGAGTTGCAACGAACACAGTGCGATTAATTATTGTTCTGTTTTGTGTGTTTCTGAGTCATTTTGTCTTTGACTACTTTTTCCATTAAATATATTTCCATAGTCATCTTGTGTAATTGTGATGATGTGAGAAAGTCTATTGTGCCTTAGACACGTTCCTTGTTCTGTTCTTATTAAATATGAACGAGGTTGTTCCAATTTTTTGACTACCTTTCCTTTCTGATTCCATTTTCCATAGCAACGTATACAAACAGCATCGTTTTTGTTGAGATTTATTAGTTCATTAAATTTTTTGTCTGTTTTATGGCTTTTCATTATTTTGTTGTGCAAAATGTTAGAAAGATTTGTCCTAAGAGTTCTTTTTATTAACTGTTGGGCCACTGATAGCGATTTATCTTTTAATGCAGTTGTTCTTAATGCTAGTATTGCTAGAAATGGATCCTGGTTGCTTTTGAAAAACTTTTTTAGTATCCATTTTATTGTGGATGTTTCTTTCTATCAGTTCATTTGCTTACGGGATATTCAGACTTGTTGTAATATGCTTGAATTCACATTCCTTAGCAAATTGTTTAAATTCCAATGATCTGTATTCCAATCCATTATCATTGATCACTATTTGTGGAATACTGAATTTGGCGAAAGTGTTTTTTATTTCGTTAATAACTGTGCGTGACATAAAGGTAAAAAACGAAGAAGAAAAAACAGTTGTAATAAACTTTTTCTTTTTTAATAAATAAAATAAATGTTTAAATGACTAATTTTTTCTTCATCGATCTCCATGGCAAAATCGGTTTTAAAAAGAAGGAAACTATTTTATTTAATAAAACTCAATTTATAAAAAAAAATCCTCTCCTTGGACTTGAATCCATTATTAAAGAAGACCTGAACGCTAGACCAGCAGAGATGTTTTTGGAAGCACGCTTTGCTTTCCTGGTGACCAATCCATATCTGCAACCATCTCCAAGTATGCAGCCCATCTGGAACTCTCAATGTCTCAAATGGTGTATACTCCATCGCGCTCTGTTACTTCCAAACCATACTACCCACCTGATCTTCATTTCTATAAGTACATTTTTGTCTGTATCAACTCAATATGCAGACCACTACAGCCGTTTTACACTCTGACAAATACTTTGTCATCGACCGTAATGGCAAACGTGACTCGATCACAATAGATCATGTTAAACCAGCCTTCTTAGAAAGCTCATCTGATTTAGCTCTTTCTGCAATCAGTTTTTCTGATTCAGAACCCATCATCGAGCTCGACCCAGATCCCGTCACCATGGCTGATTCAGATCCCATCATTACATCTGCTTCTCACACACCTCGTAATGATCACAACCTGCATCTTCAAGCTCCTTTTGTTCAACTCACTACTCGCACAACTTGCAGTGGCCCTCGTGTGATTTTCCCATGCAAATACACAGACTTTGACATTTCTTAAACGTTTATGTGTTCACATTCTACACCACTTGTGTATCTGCATGCTCATTTCATTCACTTTTTCCGTAGCCTCCAGCTATCAGGGAGGGTAGAGTATTGTAGAGATACATTCATTTAAAAACTAGTTTGTCAAATAGTTTCGTGGACAGCAAGCACACAAACACAATTTGTAGACAGAAAAGAATAAACAATTACCTCACCTCTGACAAACAGTATCTTTTCCTTTTCCTCTTCCATCTTTCTCTCTCTTTTTTCTCTTTCCCCGTGGCATGCAACAATGATGGACGATAAGCGATGTGTTCCAAGCTTGGCTTACACACGCAAGCACAACTCTTGAATAAAACGAAATTTGCATACTAATCCAGTCTTAGCGAGGTAAGCTAAACATTGTATAATCATGGACAAACTCTATGATTAATGAATTACTTCGGTAACAACTCAAACTGAACAGTTAATCTCAATTCACACATGATCAACAAAGATCAACAAAACAATTAATTTTAGCAGATAAGTAATTTTCTGAATATGAGGATCTTTATTATCCAATGTAATCCATTATGTTTTTTACCAACTAAAAAGTACTAATGCGCATGCTTATTTAAAAAAAAAAAACTCCTCCCCATGTTAAGAATGGCGAACGTCATTGACATTTAATAAGTAATACATTGGAAAAAAAATGTCTTAATATTCCAAAAAACTACTTGTCTGCACCAAATAGAAATGTGATATTCGTTTTCAGCATACCCAAAAACCTTCAAATGTCGTCATTTGAAAGGTGAGTGTTAAGGTGGAATGAAAGTAAAAATTTACCTTTATTTTCTACTTAAACCATGTTTTACCTTTATTTTATGTTTTAGTAGAGAAACAAACTGTTGTGTCGTGGAACAACAGTGAAAATAAGAACAATCAAGTCAAGGTTTGGTTAAGGAACAAGTGTATTAACAATAATGTACAAAGATAGGAAAGCGTGTATATCTTCTGGGCACTCGGCTAGCAGTTGAAGTGCAATCACATCTCTCTCACCGGTGTTGGAATTACTAGCGCTATTTATAGTGCTAATCGGTGTAAATTCCTCTGTTCAAGGAAGGCCGGTATAACACAAACAAAAATAGCATTAAAAACAATAAGTTAGTTTTATTGTACACGTGAAACGCTGAAATGAAAACTTGAACAGAAAATATAGTCGCTCTCTTTATAAACAAATCCAAATGTAGGGACCCCAATTTTCTGCGATCACGGAATCGCGGACGGAATCGCAGAATTGTAGATTTGAAACGGAATTCTGTTTTTTTAGTGAAATCATTTTCCATGTTAAATTAATGATTTCTTTCTTTTTTTTTTTTTTCAATAATATACTTAAATACTTGCGGTGTATAAATATTATAATAAATAAAACAACGACCCTGTTTTTTTTTTCAATTTTATTCTTTATAAATATTTCTAATTTTTTTGAGACCTAAAAAAACACATTTTAAAATCAGTTTCTGCATTCATATAAAAAAACTAGAAAATATTCATTATCTTATTTTGAAATATTTAAAAAAATGTTATGAAAGTATAGCAGAGCAGATCAAAGACAATATTCCTCTTGGCCTTCGGGACAAGATCAAAGTGTAGTTTTGCAAAAACGCTGAGGTTTTCATTAGTTAGTTTAGAGTCCACAAAGTGAATGAGGTATTGTGGTAAATGTTGCCAGTCAAGAGTAAAGTCGCCAAAGACTCCATTTTCACTGTAGTAATAAAGACCCTGCAACACTCCCCACCCAGACCTTAAAGGGCCTTGTGCCTAAATTTGTTTTGTAAATTTGAATTTTGCTTTTAATTTATTTTAATTTTACATTGAATTATTTTGATTGTAATTTTCGTTTTCACGAAATAAATTATATATAAAGATCAAAGTGTAGTATCTGTTCTTCAGATGCTGCACTTCAATTTCTTGTTCTCTCTCAGTGGAGGAGAAATCCTTCACGACTGAGACAATTTTTATTTTGTTCCTTTTTCTCCACGTTAAAAAACGACCCTGGTGTCTAACTCTGTCCTGTGGGGATGCATTGTAAATAGGGACAATATTCCTCCCCTTCCCTCACTGATTAAGTGGAAGTGGGGTTTAAGACAATAGGTTTAACTTAAAAAAGAATGAAAAAGAGGAAAAACATTTAGAAGGAAGAGGCCATGTTTTCCTTGTCACTCGTCACTGTTATCTTATCTGTTGACAGATTTGTAGAAAGGGGAGAAGTGAAAGTGAGTAATGCGTCCAAGTAAGAGAGTGTCATAAATTGAAAGTCAGGAGTTCTGTTTGTTTGTTTTTTCTAAGGGGGCTCTTAATGGAAAAAATTATTCTATTCTTCCCCAGCAAGTTAGTATTGGGGTAAAAAAAAAAAAAAAATAATTAAATTTTTTATTTGCTTTCCATCTATATATATAAGTGGAGAGTAAGACGACTGAAAGAATCAGCACATATGCTGGGGAACAACTAACTGCTAAGTAGACCTAGTATAGAATTCAATACGATATGGGAACCAGTAATTATAAACAATAGATAATATATACAAGTAATAAGTAAAAACATTCATATATACAAATAATAAGTATAGAGATATACATTAATATATAGTAATAATTAGTAATAAATGGTGATATTTACAGCTAGAAATAGACGTAGGTTTAAAGCTCCTAAAATTTGTATTAGAATTGTCCGCAAGGGTCCGTGGTGCAGTGGTTAGAGTACTGAGAAAAATCAATTGTAAAAGCGATATTCTCCATAGGTAAAATAGAACTTGCTAAGGATTTCAACACCATAGACAAAATCAAGATCAGTGATGAAGAAGTCATGACCAGCTCTGACACCAGCGAAGCCAGCCAAGCTTTTATGTTGGATCCAGTCAATGATTTAGTTGAACAAGATAGGGGAGAGCATACATCCTTGGCGGATCCCCATTTTTAATACTTTACTTTTGTTCAGGTGTGCGCATAGTATGCTTTGGTGAGGTTGTGAAACTTAACTGGGAAGCCATCGTGATGCATAATGTCCAAAAGTTATTTTGCAATCCACCGAATCAAAAGCTGCAGTGAAATCAATGTAGCATACAATGGCCCATCACTGTTTGAGAATTCACCTGTAGGAGAAAATTTGATCTATGCATCCTCTGCTCCTATGGAAGTCCACTTGGTTCGATCGAGTTCTGTGGTTCCAAATATTCTGAAAACAACGCAGTAGGACAATTGAGAAAATATTTGAGGCTTCATTAATCAAACTAATAAAATCTATAGTTGCAGCAATCATGATGGTCTCCGTTTTTGTAGAAGAGGAGGAGCATTGCTCTAGTCTTGAGGTGGTTGTTCCGAGTGCCATACTATATCAAGGATTCATTGTAAGCATCTTTCCATAAGGTCTGGACAGTTCTTGTAGAGTTCTGTTAGAACTCTATGGATGTGACATCTGGCCATTGCATAAGGAGGATCTTCATCAACTTGAGGTCTTCAATTCTAATGTGTCCTGTATGTTCACCTCTCCAGCTGGATCCCCAACTCAATCATCTGCACTAAATGCAACATTTCTAGCCTGGAAAAAGCTCGGCTCAACAGGAGACTTGTGTCCCCTCAACATAAGTACCCTTGATAACCCAACAAGCAACAAAGTGAATATACTTGTAAGCTTGGAAAGGAGTTAATTTTCCATATTGTCCATTTTTGGGCAGTGAAACTTTTTATTGGCAAGAAATTAATTCTCTAACTATTTTTCTTTTTGACCGCAAAAATGGGCGTCTGGCTGCACACCAACATTTTTAAACATTTTGTGTTTGGCACTGGATGAGTTGAGAATGTCCTTTCATTTTGCCAATCACCAACCAAAATAGCAAAGTTGTTGTGAGAATGTTGGTAATTTGTGAGGTGGGTTTACATTTTTATTATTGTTAAATGTTAGTTATTATCTTATAAAGTTTTTTTTTTAAGGTTGAAGATATCAATATTTGTGAAAAAAATTGAAAGATTTTGATGTATCCTCCTTTACCTGTAGGAAAGATGGTGATTGTGATTCACAAAGCGAACACAAGTTCATCGAAATATCTTCCTCAAAAGAGTAAGTTCGATGAGAGTGGATTCAACTCTTACAGTGAAGGCAGACTTTTCTCTGTACTGATTTGTGTGTGTGTGTGTGTGTGTGTGTGTGTGTTTCCTCTCTTTTCTCTATTGAGTCCGCATTTTATATTTGGCAGTAGGCGAGTTAGCATCCTCTTTTTTTTTTTTTATTAGTCCCCACATATTGCAGGAGGAAAAATTGCTGTTTTCTGGTTTGGAATCTATCTCATGCTTATATCATTTGCGAGTATTGAGCTTTGAAGTACTTTCTTTTTTAATTTTTTTAAATTTTTTTTCATAGCTCTTTACATCACGTAGCTTCATGTTTTGCCCAGAGCGATTTCTATAAAAAAAATTTGTTTAAATGAATTGAATTAGCTATACTGTTCTACTACTACTGTATTGCTTCTTATTCTATTGTTCTAATATTTTTATTTTTTTAATTTTTTTTAAAGTGAACGAAATAGATCCATAAATCCTTCTTAGATAAGAGAAAAATCCAGGTTGTCGTCGACGGTCGTACATCTAAACAATATGATATAAATGCGGGAGTGCCCCAGGGGTCTATCCTTGGGCCTCTGCTGTTCCTGATATTCATAAATGATTTCCCCGACAAAATTGCCTCTGAGATGGATATATATGCTGATGACACCACACTCTATAACAGGTACAACAGGAAAACAAATGAACACATAACTAAAGAAATGACAAAAACACTAGAGGATGACCTCCAATCAGTAGTGGAATGGGGACAAAAATGGATGGTCACGTTCAATGCCGCCAAGACAAAACTGGTTTCATTCAATAATTACAAGAAACCTTCTCTACCACCTATAGCAATGGCCAACGACTCTTTATCTGAGAGTACGTCTCTCAAGCTCCTTGGCCTAACGTTCACAGGAAACATGAGTTGGAACAATTACATCGAGGGCATTGCCAGGGCCGCTGCGAGGAAGGTGGGCTCTCTCTACCGTGCTAGAAAACTTCTAACACCCGAAAGTATCCTGTACCTCTATAAGGCCACTATTCGCCCATGTATGGAGTATTGCTGTCATATTTGGGCTGGTGCATCGGCTACTAGTCTCTCGCTCCTTGACAGGGTTCAAAAGAGAGTCGCAAATCTGATAGGCCCTAAACTGGCATCTAAGTTTCAGCCTCTGTCCCATCGTCGAAACGTTGCATCCCTCTGCCTGTTCTACAAGTATTATAATGGTGAATGCTCTGAAGAACTGCAAGCACTTGTGCCCCCACGACGTGAACACCCTCGACAGACCCGACAAGCTGCAAAATCCCACCCCCACATTGTAGAGATCCCTAGATGTAAAAGATCTTTCTACTCCAGTAGTTTCTTCCCCAGAACTGCTAGACTTTGGAATTCCATTCCGGGTCACTGCTTCCCCAACTAACTGTACTGACATGCATAAGTTCAAGTGCAACGTGAACCAACATCTTGCTGCCCTAATCCCTACATAGTACCTCAGTAGATGTTTCCCCTGATAGTAGCCCCCTACACCAAAGTGGCAATGTGCCTTGTTTGGGGTGAAAATGTAATAAAAAAAAAAAAATTAAAAAAATCTGTTGTTTTGTATTACTGTTCCTTTATTGTTGTTGGTAGGGTTTTCAAACCAGATCAGTAGATCACCTTGTATGTTTTACACAATATGTATGAATTCAATTCCTATTTTTTTTTTTTTTTTTTATCTTAAGTTATTATTGTTAATGGATTGGTTCCAGTTTATAAACGAATTTACCCAAAGAACTAGTAAAAATGCTTTCAATTTATAACGCAAATTGAAAAGAAAGAGTGAAAAAAATCTGTCTCCCCGGCGGGGAATTGAACCCCGGTCTCCCGCGTGACAGGCGGGGATACTTACCACTATACTACCGAGGAGTGGACATAATAAACCGCTCAAAAAATTATTATATAAATGTAAATTATGTTATGTATATTAGTTGTTTCATAAATTTAATATTAAATATGTTTATTTAAAAATATAATAATAGTTTCAGAAATTAACTAGTCGACTAATGAGAAAAAGACAGGAAAATCTTATGAAGAAATAAATTATTTTATTTTAAAATGAACATTACCCTCCTCAGTTTCGTATTTTAATTTAAAAGTTTTTTGGGGGGGGATTATACCAAATTTTTTAATTATAAAAATGATGCCGCTTCAGTTTGTAAAAATTGATAAAAATTAGTCGCCCATATCTATTTCGAATTCCTGTTTATTTATTTTTTTTTTCTTCTGATAAGATGGCGGTTTTGCAGGACACAACAACGGGAGATAACTATGTTCTATTTGGAAATAGAAAATAATCGAATTTTTGGTGCTTATTTTGAATTAAACATATTTTATAAATCTTTATGGTGTACGTATCCGTCACGGAACGAAAAAGTCATATTCCAAAAACTACGTAAATAGACTACGTACTTTATATATATATATATATATATATATATATATATATATATATATATATATATATATATATATAAAATAATTTTTTTTACAATTTTTAGCTATTTCAATAGTAAATCATAGCCATTGCAAGGCTGTTAAATCTCCGTAGTTCGAATTGAGTTATCTCACTTTTTCATTAAACTTCGCGGATCAAAACGTTTTTATCCTTGAATGAAATTGTAATTGTTGTTAATTTATCGTATAACAGATTTATTAGAATTGTCTTTGATTTTATTGAAATTATGTTGATAATGGATTCCCCTACTGTTAATTTACTTGTGAGAAGGCGTGCTTTTTTTAAGGGTCATGTAGAGACTGTAGCTGAATTTATTAAAACTTATATATATATATATATATATATATATATATATATATATATATATATATATATATATATATATATATATATATATATAAAGTACTTAGTCTATTTACGTAGTTTTTGGAATATGACTTTTTCGTTCCGTGACGGATACGTACACCATAAAGATTTATAAAATAGGGTGGATTTGCCTTACAGAAAGAAAAAAACCATGAAATTTGAGATTCTATTAACGTTCTTAATGAACAGATAATTAATAGGTATATCAGGTCAGAAATGGACGACGATGTCATTCTTAGACACAATTAGAATAAAACTTTATTTCAGGCCAATATAGTCGCCTTTTTAGGTAATATGTTTGAAAATTTTGAGAAGGACAACGCCCCAGATTATTCGAATTTATTGGACTCCCATTACAATGTAGCCTCCAAATTAAAATGTCCTTTTCGACCCAAGGGTTCTAGCTAGGGATAAACTGGCTTATTTAAACATTTTTTTTTTAATTTCAAATTGTATAAAAATACAGCACTCAAATTGATTTTATTAAAAAATCATTTGAAGGGTTATGCCCAAAAGATTATTAACCATTTGTCTGTGTCAGATGCAAATCATGATATTGCAGTGGAAAAAATTAAACAAAGAATTTTTAGATATGGATTATAGCATACATAGTATTTTTCAACTGATCGCTGAAGCAAAGCTGTTTGGTGAAAATGTTTATAACAAGAATCAAATCACAGATCTGCAAATTGCGAATTCGTTCAACGTAGATTTTTGTTTTTAGAAGGTACACTAGGAAATAAATTTATTAGTTACGTGATTTTTGATAAACTTCTTATTGTTTTGAAAAGAGAATTGATTAAAATAGTCAAGAATAATTATCCTTCCCTTAATAATATATTTGATAATTATACTGAAATTATTAGAACATTAAAAATGATTAGACTTCCAAATAAGGCTTATTTGGAAACAACTAGAACCCCTAATAGATTTCCTTTTAAAAATTATTCTTCTAATAATATTCCTTTTAGAAATCATTCTCACAGTAAAATAAATGTTTGCAGGATAATATTTCTACTCTGAAGAATTTCCATGCTAAATCTTCAAGTATATGTTATAAATGTGATTTTTATAAGACTAATAGTCATGCAGGTTTTCATTGTAAAATTTATCAAACTTTACAGGACAGATTGTTTCAATGCACTGTCCTCAAGTTGTGTAAAAAGTGTCAAGGCCTAATCATTTTACTGAGAAATGTAAGGAAAACCTAAATTTATTTAAGGCTTGAAATGTAATAAAAGGGACTATGTAGGTTTCTTGTGTCGCAATATAGATCAGACGTCTGTGAATTCTAACCCTTGCTTACAGGTAGAAAGATAATTTATTTTGCTGCTGGTGGAAATATCAGCAAGTAAAAATAATATCAGATTAAATTTTAATTGTTTAATTGATACTGGCAGTCAGCGGTCATATCTGTCTGGAGAGATGTGTAGAATATTCAGATTTGAACATGATTTTTAATAGTAAATGATTTTTTGATTAAAACGTTTTTGGATTCTTCTCAGAAACGTTTGGATCAGATTAGTTTATCTGTCAAATACTTGGAAAGTGAATTTACAGTTCCTTTTCTTGTTTACTAGGATTAAAGGATTGTTTAAACAGTTTGACTAGAAATGGACATCAATTATCCATTAACATTTCGAACATTCACAATCATACTGTGAAGGTTTATGGTTTATTGGGAGTTGATGCTTTGAAGGTTTTTAGACTAATAAAATTAGTAAGTTGTGTTAAAGGGAGTCTGTTTAAGTTCTCAAAAGGATTAGTATTTTTTGGTGCCATTTCAAATTTTAAGCTTGATATTGCTTATTCTTCTGATAAAGAGTCTCATAATTTGAACTATAATCAGATAACTTCAAGTTATTCTGGATGTCCTGTGGCTTAAGTGTATCATGTTTTGGATTCCAAAACTAAGATAAAGGATAACATTAGTTGTATTACTCATAATTTTCATTCTGAGAAAATGTTAGGTAACTTGCATGACACTGAAAAGGATGATTTTCAATTTTACGTTGATTTGGAAGAAAAAGATAACAATAAAAAAGGAAACATTTTTGTCCTCAAATTTTAGTGATTTGAGCTGTTTTAATTCTGACAAGTGAAGATTAGTTTTGGTTACTACTTTATTCAATTTATGTTGTTTCAGATTTGGCTTCAGTTTTAAATATATAAAAAAATTTCGTCTTAACCATTAAAAGTTTTTATCTTTATATTTAAATTTGTTAACACTTTGAATGATTTTGATTCTGCGTCAGATTTGGCTTCAGTTTTAAATATAAAAAAAAATTTCGTCTTAACCATTAAAATTTTTTATCTTTATATTTAAATTTGTTAACACTTTGAATGATTTTGATTCTGCGTCAGATTTGGCTTCAGTTTTAAATATAAAAAAAAATTTCGTCTTAACCATTAAAATTTTTTATCTTTATATTTAAATTTGTTAACACTTTGAATGATTTTGATTCTGCGTCAGATTTGGCTTCAGTTTTAAATATAAAAAAAATTTCGTCTTAACCATTAAAATTTTTTATCTTTATATTTAAATTTGTTAACACTTTGAATGATTTGTATTCTGCGTCAGATTTGGCTTCAGTTTTAAATATAAAAAAAAATTTCGTCTTAACCATTAAAATTTTTTATCTTTATATTTAAATTTGTTAACACTTTGAATGATTTTGATTCTGCGTCAGATTTGGCTTCAGTTTTAAATATAAAAAAAATTTCGTCTTAACCATTAAAATTTTTTATCTTTATATTTAAATTTGTTAACACTTTGAATGATTTTGATTCTGCGTCAGATTTGGCTTCAGTTTTAAATATAAAAAAAAATTTCGTCTTAACCATTAAAATTTTTTATCTTTATATTTAAATTTGTTAACACTTTGAATGATTTTGATTCTGCGTCAGATTTGGCTTCAGTTTTAAATATAAAAAAAATTTCGTCTTAACCATTAAAATTTTTTATCTTTATATTTAAATTTGTTAACACTTTGAATGATTTTGATTCTGCGTCAGCTGCCAGAATATATTTACTTAAATTGATACACGTCATTTCTTCTAAAGGAGAAGTTTTTCTTGTTGAATCCGTCCATGAGTGACATCCATTTTTTTAGTTTCTAGTTTAAATCTGTTTCTAGATAGTCAGGGATTGATTAGATCTAAAGGTAGAATTGAGAAGTCAATTATTTCTTCTTGTTATTTATGTAAAAAATATATTTCCACGTCCTTTAATTATCCTAAAGTTACTAATTTACTCAAACATAGAATTAATTTATCAGACCTTTCCTTCATAAAGCAATAGATTTTACTGGCCATTTGAAGAACAAGACACAATGAAGAAAATGCATCAATGTGAGAACAATCCATATGGAGTTGGTTGACGACATGTCTGCCTATGCCGTAATTCTTGCCTTTGTGAGATTTTTTAAATTTGTATGGCATTCCTATCCAGATTTATTCTGACAATGCTCGTTCCATTTTTTTCTTTCTTATTTTTTGATTAGAAAAGTATTTGCGTCTGATGAAATTGAGGGAAAATTCAGTTTATACAACATAAAGCATCTTACCATTCCAATGTATTCAGTTTGGTTTGGAAGTGTAAGAGTGTCTTATTAAGACGGTGAAATGTTGTTTATATAAGTTAGTGGGAAGGAAAAAAACTACCATTCTTCGAGGTGTTTACTTTGTTATCAGATATTCAGAATTCTGTTAATTCACGCCCGCTCACTTATAGATGTTCAGGAGATAATAGTTGGGGTGTTATTTCTCCAAATGACTTCCTTTACTCTTATTATTATTATATTCTCTATTTTTAAATGCTGATGATTCTTTGAAAATGAATTATCTCAAATGTCTAAAAGCTATATAGCTAAGAAAAAAGCGATTTCTAACTTAAAATATTCCACAACTTTGATTTATTTGAGCTTTGGCTATCTTTTTGTAAAAAACTTTCTACCGGGAAATCAACCTGGATAAAAGAATTAAATATTTTGACAGAGAGCCAAAATATTAAGAAAAATTGAAATATTGCAGGGAAATCAACTTGGATAAAAAAAAATTAATATTTTGACAGAGAGTCAAAATATTAAGAAGAATTTTAATATTGCAATATTTAAAATATTTTGGAAGAGGTCTAAAATATTAAAATTATTTTCAGTAAGCCATAAATGGAGTTCAAAAGTTTCTTGAGCTCAAATGATTTTTAATTTGTAATATAAATTCAAAGAAAAAAGAATATTAAAAGAAAATAATATAAAACGATAAAACTAGACCACCACCAAACAAACAAAACCAATTCGCCTTCACCCTTGAGGCTCGCTTTCACAAATATCCATGGGCTTAGAGGTAATCTAGATAATGTAGAATCTTACCTTTTAGTAAACTCCCCAAATATCTTAGCATTAAGTGAAACAAACTTACACTTTTCAATCCCCTCTAACTACTTTAACATAACAGGATACCTCCCACTTTGCTGTAAGGACTTAGATAGATATATGCATGAGCTTGGAGTCTATATCCATAGCACCCTTCCTTTAACTAGAGAGAAAAATCTTGAATCAGATGACCAGGCTTTTATGTACTTTCAACTAACATTTCATCACTGCATTAGTTACTTATATTTTCTCTGCCATTTTCCCTCAAGTCAGGATTTTAAATACGTTCGTTTTATTACTTACATTAAAAAGTTGTTGTTTTTAATCCTTAAAAGTTTTGTAAATATTTAATATTAAAAAACATGTTTAGGAAATATATATTATTTCTTTTAAATCTTAAAAAGTTTTGTAAAAATATTTTTTTTAAATCTTGCTCACAAACATTCAACCCTGTCTGCTATATGCCGTGTTTACAAACAACCAACACCAATGTCAAGGTCAAACAACCGGTGTCACTGAAATGTTCACTAGTATTCGTCTTTTGCTACAGGTTATCTAATCTTTACTTGATCCAGAGTATGTGTGTGTGGAGTGCACATTGAAGCAAGTAGGAGTTTGAAAGGTCACCATGTCGTCTTGCTTTGTACTCACATTCAGCCTGGGGCAAAAGCCCCAAGCTAATGTGTGCTGCCAGCTGAAGCCAGGTAGAAAGAGAGTTAAGAGTTTCAGATTTCGCCTTTTGTATACTCTGTCATGTGATTGAGAGCTTGCTTGTGATTGGACAAGCCAGGGAGAAAATGGATTCCAAATCTTGGGTCGAGAGAATTAGCTTCTGCCTGTGTTTGTAGCGAATTTCGACTGCTACAAAAACTTTTGTGGGCCAGGATACAGGAAGGTTATATATGCTGGCTCATGATTCACCAGACCTGTTGAAAGCCATTCGCACCAATTGAAGGAGAAGCTTTAGCCATAAAGTTTGACTTCGAAAGCTACAAAATGTTTGTTTTGGCCGATGATGACACCTGTTCGAACATGTTTTTCTTAACATATACACACCCACACGTACGCACGCACGTACACACACACGCATGCATATACACAGCCTCATACACACTCTCACATTCATGCGCATACACACACTCACATTTATGCGCATACACACACCCGAGCTGTGACGTCACTTCCTTTTAAGTGAAAACCAGACATGCACACCCAGAACACTAACTCCAGTATAAAAGTCAACAAAACCTGTTAACTTCCCTTTTTCATCCGGACCAGCATTCAACCTGTTGAGTCGACAAACCAACCACGCACTCTAACGTCACTTTCCCTGCTACTGTAATGTGGGGCAAGCGCAAGTACACTTTATACGCTTTCTCTCTCCATGAACTGGATTGACTTTCTCACTCTATCTCCCCTTTGGCTTTGGTCCATCAAAACAGACATGTGCGGGACTCTCTACTGAGCTTAACCCTCTCTTTCTACAGGCCGGCTTGCCACTTCACGTTTCTCTATTGCATTCCCTTTTCCTTCCACGCGCGTAGTCGTCAACAGCTGAATGAACACGTGTACACCCAAGACTTTCATTTCTCAACAGAAAATAAGCGACATGTTTATTTTATTCCAGCATTTGAGTTCTTTGTTTCCTTCATTCAATTCGTTTCATTATTTCTTCTTGTAGCGAGTTAGGGTATTTATATCCTGGTCCACAACACACCTTACCAGACGGCTTACCAAACAACAAGATGGGTATCCATGCCCCACAATTGCCTATCCTACTCAAAGCCAACACCCTCAAACACAAATAACGTTAACACCACCTTCCGCACTCAGAATGCAAATAGAGAATGAAACCCCAGGCCAAGATCAAAGTGTAGTATCTGTTCTTCAGCTGCTACACTTCAATTTCTTATTCTCTCTCAGTGGAGGAGAAATCCTTCACGATTGAGACAATATTTATTTTTGTTCCTTTTCTCCAAGTTAAAAAACGATCCTGGTGTAACTCTGTCCCGTGGGGAAACATTGTAAATAGGAACTCCTCCAACGACAGAGATAATACAGAACAAAGGACTAGAGACGAGGTCTAGTCCTGTGACAGATGATTACCCTCTAGATTTAAGGACTTCCAGCTGCGAATAATAAAGTAAATAAATAAATAAATAAATAAATAATAAATAAAAATAGCATGTTCATTTAATGCTGAGTTATCTATCCTTGGCCCGAGCTCTCCACAAGTGGAGGAGAGGAGTGCATTGTTATATGGCGGAGTCAATAAAAGATCTCATGTACATCGTAGATGAATAACCAAACGCTTGTGTCCTGTTGTCATTCCTCGTTATGTAATGTTCCTATATCTTAACTATACAGTTGTCTACAGTGATAGACTTTTTCTTTTTTTTACTAAAAACGCAATAGAAGTTATTCTACTCGAATGAATTTTCGTAATTTTGGGATATATTACTATTTTAGATATGTAAGTACGTAATATTGTTTTTGCTTAAAACGATTTTTTTTTTTAATCGATTTGTTGACTGTATCTTAACCAGCACGCGAATAATTCTTTTAAAAATTACGAAAAGGAAAAAAAAATGTATATCTCGAAGGAGTCACTACTCTAGAAAAGAACCGAGGTATCAGCTGTGAATGAATCTACGGAATTTTTTTTACTGGGGAACAAAACCCGGTTTGTTGCGATTTTACGCTTTTTCTTGGATATATTTTTATGTGTTGTTTGAGATGTCAATATTTATGATGTCGTAAATTCTAAAATTTCTATCTGATGACTTTCTTTGTTTGTCACAAATTATTATCCAATCAAATCGAATGCAATATCATTTGAAAATCTCAGGTAAGAAAAACAGACGATCCATTTCTTTATTTAATTTACGAGTATTTGTTTATTGTATCGGACAAAATGACAATTACAGATATTTTAATTTCGTAATTTAAATGAAATATTTTGAATGAGGGAAAAGGAATCGGGTGCCTGTTTAGAAGAATAGCGAAAATCGGAAAATTGAATTTCAACAAAAAACAATGTTCCTATTTACTTGCCTCCCCACGAGGGCAGAGTTAGAAACAAGATCGGTTTTTAATGTGGGGAAAATTCAGCTCCCCAAAAAGGGCCGCTCTGGATGGGTACAAAAATAAAAATTGTCTCAATTATGAAGGATTTCTGCTCCCACTGACCGAAGACAGAAAAGGTGAAGTGTAGCAATGTAGCAAGCATCAGAACAGATACTACATTGTGATCTTGGTCCAAAGGCCAAGAATGTTTCTATTTACTTTATTCACGAGGGCAGAGTTAGACTTACGGTCGGTTTTTAATGTGGGGGAAATCCAATTCCCTTAAAAGGGGCATTTTTGATAAGAACAAAAATAAAAATTGTCTCAGTCATGAAGGATTTTTTCTCCACTAACGGAGGACAGAAAAGGTGAAGTGGAGCAATAGCATCAGAACAGATACTACACTGTGATCTTGTTTATATAGTTTATTGCATGAAATTTACAAATTAAGTTATAACACAAAAACTGAAAAATAACATACAAGAAACTAAGGCTGGAAACTGATAAGAATTTGAGGGGGGGGGTCTTTCTAAAAAGTCTATAAAACGTTGAAGAATACTCTTGGCTGGCACCATTCGCCATAATACTGCATTCACACTGTGGACTTAAACCTACTTAATAAATTCCCTACGCGTTGTATAAAAATTATGTGTGTCTGTCACGTGTGTATTCTTTTTTCCTTTTTTTTAAACAAAAACAAATGTTCATTAAAATAAGTCTTTGAATTAAATTTGATATTGTAAAAAGTTCAATGTTGTAAAATGTTCGTATTGGGGAGTGGGAAAGAGCTAAGAAACACCCAAAAAGAGAAGATTGAACCAAATAAAATGCATATTGCAGTGTGTTAGTATGGTCCCTGCCGACCTTAATCTAAGTATTAAATCGCCCACTGTATTCCAGGAACCTAAAACGAGCAGGTCGGTCTCTAGTTGGGAATATGATGATTTACTCAAAGATGTGGAGAGAAAAAATTAGGGAGGGAAAATGGGAGGCAATCTCTTTTCAAATCCAAGTCTCCACCAACGATTCCTTTGTACTTTCGACCAGTTTTTATCCAGCTGTAGACCTGGTTCAAACCAGACACTAAGAACACGGACCAGGTCATCAGTCCAGTTGAATATGTCAGGAAGTGCGGATTCACCATTCCAGGCATCAAACCGTAGGTCGACAGAATTGTTGTAGTTGAAGACAGCCCATTGTAAGCGGGCACCTTGGTCACTGCTTGAATGTCTGTACATCTCGACGCACACAGTGACATCATCAGTGAACGCAGAAACTCTGGCTTGTGTACCGCAAAGACTGGTGTATCCACCTCATCCATTAGCTTGCGAAGGAGAGGTTCCAATGCCAGAACGTATAACAGAAACGACAGCGGGCAGCCCTAACTCACCAACCGAGGGACAGTGAAAGACTCCAAAAGTCTACCATTGATCTGCACCACTACCGTCGGCCTGTGGTACAGAACAGAAACCAACATGCAGAAGTCTGGATTAAAACCAGCGGCTTCTAAAAAGATCCGAGGAAAAGATGGTCGACCCTATCGAAAGCCTTGGACTGATCTAAATTGATCAGCAGGGCTTCAGTGTTGTCTTCTATTTCCAATAGCCAAGAATGTTATCTACTTAATTATCATGATACGAGATTAGTAACATAATTATTATGCTAGCATGACCCGTGGAAATTCCACAGGATGTGAAATATATTTAATCAATATGATTTGATGGAGCTGATATTTTTCTGGATAACGAAAAATATTTTTTTAGAAAATTAATATCTCGCAGCAAATATGAGTTTATTAACATTCCTATGAAAATAGTGTCCATTATATTTTAAATATAGAACTGACCTAAATGAGATAAATTAATCTCTATATAAATAAAATGAACTCATTTTTTCCCATCGGATTTTGACCTTAATAGGATTAAAAATCAAGATATTTCATGCAAATATAATATGCACAAACGGCAGAACAATATCTGAGGTGTGTTACAGGCTTATTATTTCTCAAATTCCTCGATAATCTTAGATTTCTATACCTTTTCTGCTGAGAAGTCACGGCTAAAGTCGGTTAAGATCAATGGAAGTGGTAAAATATTTTCTCTCTAATAAATTCCTCCTCCCCCTGCCACCACTTAACACCGTTTGGGGATCGTTCACAAGGAACAGTTGAGAAGAGAACACCGGTTTGGCTTCGTAGTTCTTTCATGTGAAGTTATTTAAAATCACTAAACTAAGCTGCAGTGCTCTGTGGCGTAGTGGTTAGCATGCTGGACAATTCACATTATATTTTCACGTTCGCGCCGACCTACCGTAGTCGTTTTTTTTTTTTTTTTTTTTTTTTTTCCTAAACAACTGGAATGGACTTTTCTTGGTGGCCGAACTGTTAACGTTGCAGATGTTTTGGTTTTTTTTTCACACTTTATTTTCCTACTTTTACTCATGACTCCGGGTTTGATCCTTCCTACTTACCTACCATAACATTTTTTAAAACTCCCCCCCCCCCGTCCCGGAAACAAACACTCGGGCAACGCCGGGTACCCCCGCTAGTAAAGTAATATTGTGCTACATAGTTCATTACAAATAATAAAATCAAATTGTAAGGGACAATCTTTAATTTATTCCTTCAGTCTACCACCTCTTTTTTTATCTTGTTTCTTTTAAATGTTCCTTTTTTTTTTTACATAACTTTTTACTGACATCTTTTTTTTGGTAAAGAACCGCTACATGTCGAAATTACTACAAGTTTCTTTCTTTTTCACTCCATTGCAACGATGATCATATATTATTATAAGGATTTTCGAAAACGAGGTTACACACAAGGAAGGTCACTCTCATACGCTTGTCAAGGTTTGCCTTTTTAGGGCCAAATTTCATGAAGTTGGCTTTTTTTTCTTTTTTTTTTTTAAGCATTTTGGCCTTCAAAAATTGTATTTTGACTTTTTCAAAGCATAAAGTACGAACTTACTAAAAAAAACAAAAAAAAAACAAGCAGAATATTATAGAGATTATGTAAAACATTTACTTTTATAATCCAGCGATCTACCATTATTTTTTTTTTTTATGCAATGACAACAAAGATGGCGGACATGACGCTATCTCCTTTGGAGTCCCGAAAAGTATACAAAATCTCGAAAATAAATTAAAATACTAAAAAAATCCACCTAGTAAATGTCATGATGATATTTATTGACATGATAAGGGGAGGGTGTCTTGTAACTAATCTGTACTTTCACCTAACAATCAATAAAGAAAAGTAACCATAAAAATTGAATTTAACCACCGACATCCATGACAAAAAAACTCCCTAACTGAGAATTCTTGTGTTAAGTCAATATTAAACAAATGTTAAAGTATAAATACATCTGGGCAACACTGGATCGGGACAGCTAGTTAAATATAATTAAAAAAATATATATAAAACATAGTAACAGCTCAATAAACTGCTAACAAAATATAAAGACTTCTTTGAAGTTGGTAAACTACAATATACACATCACATCATGGTAGATGAAAATATATCACCAATAAATCTACCAAGAAAAGTTTCTAATAAAAGAAAAAAATTCAAGCAGAACTAGACAAAATGCAAACACAACAACCACCGACATCCATGGCAAATAACTCCCTACCTGAGAATTCTTCCTTCAAACTCCTCAGCTTAGCATTCATGTGCAATATGAACTGGAACCAATACATTGAGGATATTGCGAAGGCTGCTGCAAAAAAGGTAGGTTCCCTCTATTGTGCTAGAAGACTATTCATATCAGAGAGTATCCTGTACCTCTACAAGGCCACAAGTCTCTCCCTCTTGGGTAGGGTCCAAAAAAGAGTCTTCAATCTAATAAGTCCCACTTCATCAACTAAGCTCTAACCTCTGTCCCATCACCTCAATGTTGCTGTGCCTGTTTTATAAGTATTTTAATGGAACGTGCTCTGATGAACTCGTTGCACTTGTGTCCACTCAACTTACATATCCCTGATAAACTTGTTTAGCAGCAAAATCACACCCCTTCACTGTTGAGAATGCCAGAAAGCTTTCTACTCTAATAGTTTCTTCCCTTGAACAGCTAGACTTTGGAATTCCCTTCCTGCTACCTGTTTCCCTGACTGTACTGATATGCAGAAGTTTAAATGTAACTTAAACCAATATCTTGTTAATCTTTCCTAGGCATGGTCCCAAATGTCCAAGTAGCAATATGCCTTGTTAGGAGGTGAATGTGAGTAAAAAAAAAAAAATAAAAAAAAAATAGTAATACCAACAACTGAACCAATAAAATGTGTTGATTCAATTGAAATAGTCGAGACATTAAATGCAAAACTACAAATAAGAGACATTTTAGGAAGATGTTATAAGCTCAGAACTGCAAAGAAATCTGTTGTTTATTTTCTTTTACAAGGTGGAACGATAAATTTGTCGGCCAAGAGAAAATAACTATTGAACTAGAAAACTATTCACACCTGAGAGTATCCTTGATAAAGAAAAGTAACGATAAAAATTGAATTTAACTTCTAAATCCTAAGACCAATGTAAATGTAAGACTAAACGTATAATTTTATTATTGGATTTCTTTTGAGATGAGTAATTTGTATATTTTATTTATTTGCGGACTTTTCTCCTCATCTTTTATTCGTTTCGGCCAACTATTCCTCTGGCTTTCATCAGGTTATTAACCGCAACAGGATAGGAATGTGTAATCTTCAAATGTATTTCCAGTAATTACTGCCTCCCATAGTTGTTGTCGTCTCACCACATTTTGTCCAACTAATCCTCTGGTCGGCTTTGGGTAGGATTGAAACCGCTATCTTCAGACAATACTTACCTGGAACTGTACAGATTCAACGTCTCTATTCACTGCGCCATGGCCCCAAAATCAACTATAAAATGATGAGGATAATAGTCCGCAAATAAATAAAATAAGACTAAGCTGTTCTCCTTTAACAATTACAAGATGTCTCTCCAACCACTGATATCCATGACAAATAACACCTTATCTGAGAATTCTTCCTTCAAACTCTTTGGCTTAACATTCACTGGCAATATGAATTGAAACAAATACATTGAGGACATTGCGAAAATTGCTGCAAGAAAGGTGGGTTCCCTCTATCAAGCTAGAAAACTACTCACACTTGACAGTATCCTGTAACTCTACAAGGCCACCATTCACCCATGCATAGAGTATTGTTGCCACATCTGGGCTGTTGCATTTACCACTAGTCTCTCCGTCTTGGATAAGGTCAAAAAAAGAGTTTTCAATCTAAATAGGTTCCATTTTGTCAACTAAGCTCCAACCCCTGTTCCATCACCGCAATGTTGCATCCCTGTGCCTATTTTACAAATATTTTAATGGAATGTGCTCTGATGAACTCATTGCACTTGTGCCGCCTTGACGTACATATCCCCAACAAACCTGCTTAGCAACAAAATCTCACCCCTTCACTGTTGAGGTCCCTAAATACCAGAAAGCTTTTAACTCTAATAGTTTCTTCCCTCAAACAGCTGGACTTTGGAATTCCCTGACTGAACTGATGTGCAGAAGTTTAAATGTAATGTAAATCAACATCTTGTTAATCTTCTTAGGCATGGTCACAAATAGTAAATCCTTACATCCAAGTGGCGATATGCCTTGTTAGGGGTGAACGTGAGTAAGAAAGAAAAAATCCGATCTAAAAAAAATAGCTGCAGTTCATATTCTTTAAAATGCCAATAAAAATCTCAGACAAAATTTTACGAGTTTAAGTTTTTTGTTTATATGTGACTTTTGTAAATACACATTGAATTATATTTTAAATTTTGTAAATACACATTGAATTATATTTTAAATTTTGTAAATACACATTGAATTATATTTTAAATTTTGTAAATACACATTGAATTATATTTTAAATTTTGTAAATACACATTGAATTATATTTTAAATTTTTAAATACACATTGAATTATATTTTAAATTTTGTAAATACACATTGAATTATATTTTAAATTTTGTAAATACACATTGAATTATATTTTAAATTTTGTAAATACACTTGAATTATATTTTAAATTTTGTAAATACACATTGAATTATATTTTAAATTTTGTAAATACACATTGAATTATATTTTAAATTTTGTAAATACACATTGAATTATATTTTAAATTTTGTAAATACACATTGAATTATATTTTAAATTTTGTAAATACACATTGAATTATATTTTAAATTTTGTAAATACACATTGAATTATATTTTAAATTTTGTAAATACACTTGAATTATATTTTAAATTTTGTAAATACACATTGAATTATATTTTAAATTTTGTAAATACACATTGAATTATATTTTAAATTTTGTAAATACACATTGAATTATATTTTAAATTTTGTAAATACACATTGAATTATATTTTAAATTTTGTAAATACACATTGAATTATATTTTAACTTTTGCAAATACACTTGAATTATATTTTAAATTTTATAAATGCACATTGAATTATATTTTAACTTTTGTAAATACACATTTAATTATATTTTAACTTTTGTAAATACACATTGAATTATATTTTAAATTTTGCAAATACACATTGAATTATATTTTAAATTTTGCAAATACACATTGAATTATATTTTAAATTTTGTAAATACACATTGAATTATATTTTAAATTTTGTAAATACACATTGAATTATATTTTAAATTTTGTAAATACACATTGAATTATATTTTAAATTTTGTAAATACACATTGAATTATATTTTAAATTTTGTAAATACACATTGAATTATATTTTAAATTTTGGTAAATACACATTGAATTATATTTTAAATTTTGTAAATACACATTGAATTATATTTTAAATTTTGTAAATACACATTTAATTATATTTTAAATTTTGTAAATACACATTGAATTATATTTTAAATTTTGTAAATACACATTGAATTATATTTTAACTTTTGCAAATACACTTGAATTATATTTTAAATTTTATAAATGCACATTGAATTATATTTTAACTTTTGTAAATACACATTTAATTATATTTTAACTTTTGTAAATACACATTGAATTATATTTTAAATTTTGCAAATACACATTGAATTATATTTTAAATTTTGCAAATACACATTGAATTATATTTTAACTTTTGCAAATACACTTGAATTATATTTTAAATTTTATAAATGCACATTGAATTATATTTTAACTTTTGTAAATACACATTTAATTATATTTTAACTTTTGTAAATACACATTGAATTATATTTTAAATTTTGCAAATACACATTGAATTATATTTTAAATTTTGCAAATACACATTGAATTATATTTTAAATTTTGTAAATACACATTGAATTATATTTTAAATTTTGTAAATACACATTGAATTATATTTTAAATTTTGTAAATACACATTGAATTATATTTTAAATTTTGTAAATACACATTTAATTATATTTTAAATTTTGTAAATACACATTGAATTATATTTTAACTTTTGCAAATACACTTGAATTATATTGTAAATTTTATAAATGCACATTGAATTATATTTTAACTTTTGTAAATACACATTTAATTATATTTTAACTTTTGTAAATACACATTGAATTATATTTTAAATTTTGCAAATACACATTGAATTATATTTTAAATTTTGCAAATACACATTGAATTATATTTTAAATTTTGTAAATACACATTGAATTATATTTTAAATTTTGTAAATACACATTTAATTATATTTTAACTTTTGTAAATACACATTTAATTATATTTTAACTTTTGCAAATACACTTGAATTATATTTTAAATTTTATAAATACACATGTAATTATATTTTAACTTTTGTAAATACACATTTAATTATATTTTAAATTTTGTAAATACACATTGAATTATATTTTAAATTTTGCAAATACACTTGAATTATATTTTAAATTTTGCAAATACACATTGAATTATATTTTAACTTTTGTAAATACTATATTGAATTATATTTTAACTTTTGTAAATACTATATTGAATTATATTTTAACTTTTGTAAATACTATATTGAATTATATTTTAACATTTGCAAATACACATTGAATTATATTTTAACTTTTTTAAATACTATATTGAATATATATATATATATTGAATTATATTTTAAGTTTAAGTAAAGTGAATAGAAAACTAAAACGATTTTTTTTTATTTTTTGTTAAAAAAATTGTAAACTCTCAGGTTTGTTTTACAATCCACAGAGGTACAAAAAGGTTGTCAAAAACAAATATATAACAAATCAGAGGTAAGATAAGTTACTTGACAAGATTGAAGATTGAGTGGCAAAATACTCTCGATCCCTATATCACATAAAAGGAACCTAATTCCCTTAATTACTGTTATGTTATTATGTAAACAATAATATCAGTATTTCAGAAGTTAACAGTTTTAAATTAGCAGAACTTCTTTTTTAAAAATAAACAATTTAAACAACTTTTTTTTAATAAACACTTTATTTATTTTAAACATATACTGACCCTTTTTTTTTTTAATAATTTTAAACAATATAAACTTTTTTTGTTTTTAATTTAAACAATATAAACAGAATTTTTTAAAAACAAATATTGTTTGAATGCTTTTGATTATACGGAAAAAGACTTTCCCCTTTTCTGCGACATGAATTCCATCATATACATTCCAAAAGTTTATCTGTCTGACTTTTTTTTTTTTTTCTTTTTTTTTTTAATGATGGAACCATGAACCTATGGTTTGTATGTGTATCGAGAGGTCAATCAGGTCAACAAAGTTTTCTTCATGAATAATTTCATCATGTTGATACTTTCCATGACTGAATAGTCCAGATCTTTATAGGCTGCTCATCCACTCGATAAAATTTGTGTCCCTGGTAGGATCCATGAATTAATTATTGGTAACAATTGTTGCCCAATCCCTGCTGTCAACTCTGGTAATATAACAAAGGTTTGAGCTACGTTCGACAGCCGTGAAAACCTAGACACTTTATTGGCATAGTCCATTAAGAAAAAATTAGGAAATTGAAAATTTTTTTTCAAAAATTGAAAAGGATAATACATTAATTTTAATTTTAATCGTTTAAAAATAATCACATGGTTCATTTTTCAATAATCACGCGCTTAAATTTGAATCAATAATTTAGGGAATTTGGTTTCATTTTATGTGATATAGAGATCGAGAGTATTTTGCCGCTCAATCTCCAATCTTGCTAGGTACTTTTCGACCTAACTGGATAAGTTTTTAGTGTTTTTATTTAAAGTAAAATGTGTATTCGGCTAAAAAAATATGTCATGTCAGTAGCTACGTGCCAATGAGAAAAAATGGATATATCTCTACATCTTTGAAGTTTTGATAAAGACTTAAGAAAAAAAAAGCAAATGGTTGTAGAAACACACCCATTGTTTGTGTTAATCATATTTATTTACATGGATTTAGTTTGTTGTATTCCGTTACCTGAAATAAGAAAGGATAACATTCACAGGATGCCGACTAGGTCCTCCATGTTGGTTATTAAAAGAGCTCCTGCTGATTATGACACTTAGACCAATCTTCTAAGCCTCACAGGTTTTTATATTTGTTTGGTGTCGTTTTTTTTCATGGTTTTATTGGTGCATGAGGCAATACCTGTCCCAGACTTATTTTACCTGTGATCTTTTAATCGAATGGTGTTTATGTATTTCATACGCATAAATGTCTGCGCACCATCACATGAATTGGATGTGCTTGATGTTTACAATAAAAAGTGTTGATCAATAGTTATTGTATTGACCTTTGACTCTGAAACCAAACACTTCCAAACCTGTTTATGGGAACTTTGTTCAATATTTACTTACATATAAGCCAATCCAGTAGCATTACAAGTTGATTTTTTCTTTTTAGATAACTTTTTTTTTTTTTTTCAATTTGCATTAAAAGAGCTATGTAAAAGATGCTTAAAACCGTTTGAATTATGCAAATACCATCAGTAGTTCAAAAGTTATGAGAATTTTAAGTGCCAAATTTTAGGCTTTTCCGTGGACATTTTTCTTGAGAAAAAGTGGGCTAAATTACTAGATGAGTAGACACAATCTGTCACAACCTGACCTCAACATTTCAAGAAATTCGGTAATTTCCCCAACATTTATTTATTTTCCAAGTTCTTCTAATGAAATTTGGAACTCTTATGTAAAATTGTGTGCTCTTTCTGATTATGCAATCAAATCTGATGTATCTCTTTACCATAAGCCATGAATTATAAATTAAGATATACAAATTTCGATTTTTTTAAATTGGCGCATCGTATCATACAGTGGGTGTCTATTCATGAACAAAACTAAGTATTATAGTTGTATTTAAATATAGCTTCTCCTGCCTCCTCACCAGAGGAGAGCTTAGTCTGGGGTGTAGACATTTTGAATGCCTAAAGAGCATTCATGGCCGGTATTTACTACTCTACTCAAAGAAAAAAAATTGAGGAGATATGAATTAATCTCAGAAATAAATCAAAGAAAATTTTTCATATAGATTTTGGATTTCTGTAAAAGATGGAAATTCCCATAGTCAACCAGAACTTATGCATTTTGGGACAAGTCCAATTTTCAATTTTGTAAATCCTTTCTATCTGGCCCAAAATATACCCCTATTTTCTGAGATTCAACCATAAATCGTACTCTACGTGAATCCTTGATGTAGCTTTCACCGTACCAGGATACCAGGAATCCTGATAAGCAACAACTATATATTCACCAGTTGATGGTAATTTTCGTCATTTCTATTCTGTTGTTTTGCTGAAAATTCAACTAGGTAAACAAAGAAATAAAACGGTAATTTTTTACCTTGTTTTCCACCTTAACATTTAAAATGATTACTTTTATAGGTTTTAGGGTATGCTGAAAACGAATATCGCTTTTAAATTTTCTGCAAATAAGCAATTTTCTGGATATCAAGCAATGTCATTTCTTATGTTATCGCTGGTGACCATCTTAGTACGCGCGAACGCAACCCCAAGAAACTATGTACAAACGCGCATACCAAGATGGCCACCAGCAATAACATAAGAAATGACATTGCTTAATATCCGGAAAACTACTTATTTGCAAAAAATTTAAATGCAATATTTGTTTTCAACATAGCCGAAAACCTTAAAAGGTCGTCATTTTAAAGAAAAATGTTAAGATGGAAGCAAGGTAAAAATTTACTAAATGCATCACAATGAAATTCTTTATCGAACTGCCAAATTATTATTATTATTATTATTATTATTATTATTATTATTATTATTATTTAGATATCCTCAGTTTAAAAAAAAAAGGTTTGTCTTACAGATTAAAAAAAAAATAGTCTTGACAGTGAGTTAAAAATAAATTCAAGTTTCACAATATATTTTCTTTAATTGTTGGTGAAAGTGCAGAATAGTTAACAAAACACCCTTCCTTTCCCCATGTTAAGAATGTGTTTCTAAATAATGTTATTTCAGCATGGTAGCATAAGTGCACAAGTACCCTTTTTATTTGTTATATATTTGTTTGTTTTTTTACAATAACAGAAACGAATGTACTTAGTAGATTTTGTTGTTTTTTAACGCTTTTAGTACATGTGTACTAAAAGCGTTAAAAACAACAAAATAGTATTGTTTGGAAATCAAATTTGAAAAATTTGAAAATAATTTTTTTTAAATTGAAAAACTCAAAATAAAAAATGAAACTGATTTTTCTGCTTTCGTTTTGAAAGCAGAAAAAACAGTTTGTTTATTATTCTTTAGTCAGCTGAGCGCATAGCAAGCCATTTTCCTGAAACAGATTTGAATTTCTATAAAAGATAACATTTTAAAGAAATTTCCGCACAATTAATAATTATCAAATATTTACATATTATATTTGAAAATAATTCTGAAACTATTATCTATATGAAAATGTATGATATATACCGATGTATCTTATCAATTTTAAAATATTCTTTGTCAACTTTTCTCAGTCGTAACTTTGCGTCCTGTGGTTGTAAAAATAAAAATCCAGTAGAGATGGACTTCTATGCTTATATAGCCTGTAAAATTTCAGCCACATCCAATCAAATTTAACCCTGTGCATATGTATCCAAACATAACATATGAAATGTAAACATTGTAAAAACAGTTTCCCTTTTTTTGCTGTTGTCATTTTTTACCGTTTTATTTTCATTTTTAACTTGGAGCATAAAAATATTGAACGCATAAAAGAAAAATAAATTAATATCATTGGAATGCTTATTCTATTCTCTGTCCAGCAATGTAATTCTTTTAAAAATTGACCGAAAATAAAAAAGATATGACTTGTTGAAGCAGATTAGCTATGTAATATTGCCGATGTTCACGAAAATACAACATACGCTTGTAATGCTAAATCCAGAAGTAATGCGATCGATTTTCCAAACACCTTATAAATACAGGGTGGAACGATAAAATTGTCGCCCTAGAAAAGACGACATGATTCCATTTCTGTTTGATATAGCAATAAGAGCCTTCTATCATGTCTGAAAGTGACACAATGTTCAACTATCAAGATTGGAGATGCGCCGCTATACAACTCATGATCTCTACTGATCCAAGTTATAACAGGACCATTGCCAGTACCCTCAAAATGCATTGCTGGATTGTCATGAATAATAGGGATATGCCTAGGGTGATGAAAACAAAGTTTCCGGCCACGGTTATGGTCTTTGGTGTGGTTTCATCTTTGTGGTTGGCTTGAAAGTACACACCAAAGTGTACCTGGATGTGCTGAAGAGTGTGGGGATCCACTGATGCAATCAGGTGGCCGTTGGCAGACACTAAGTGTGGCAACAGGACTCGGCGCCAGCCCACAATTCCAAAGAGACCCAGGTTTGGCTTCAGAAGGAGTACCACAACTTTGGCCCTTCTCTTTCCCCGATCTGAACCTACTGGACTACTTCAATTGGTCATACATTGAGAACATCACCAACATGATCTCCCACAATACCAAAGCCAGCCTGATCACTGTTATCCGCCAAGTATTTGCTGAGCTTACACAGGCGCTTGTGAAAAGGTATGCTCTTAGTTCCAGTCCCATCTCGAGGCTGTCATTTAGACTAAAGGCGGCTTCATTGAATAGATGTCAGCTCTACTGCATAATGAAGTTACCTGAATTGATTTTTTCAATAAGTTTTAAAATAAAGCTGTATTGTTGTTTTCTTTAGGGTGACAATTTTATCATTCCACCCTGTACCACAAAGTCATACTCCCCATTTAATCTTTTCATTTTTTTGTCTAATTATTGTTTGAATAAAATATTGTATGAACCTCATAATTTATTTATGGTGTGAATGTAATAAATAATTTATTTTTATTGTTTAAAATATCAAATTTAAAATATCAAATTTAATCAAATGTATTTTCTTTTATTTACAGATTATGAGAATTAGATGATAAAATATAACAAAGCATTAAACCATATTGAAAATTATGATAATCAAAACACCTGGAAAATTGTGGAATTTGTGATGATAAAATACATAAAAATATTATAAAATTTGTGATAATAAAAAACATGGAGAATTATAAAATTTGCAATGACAAAGCAAATGGAAAATTATGAAATTTGTGATGGTAAAAGACATGAAAAATTATTAAATGTTGACAATAAAACATAGAAAATTGTGAAATTTGTGATGATAAAACATCAAAAATTATAAAATTTGTGCTGATAAAATACATGGAAAATTATAAAATTTGTGCAGATAAAATACATGGAAATTGTGACAATAAAATTCATGGAAAATTATAAAATTTGTGACAATAAAAAAACATGGAAAATTATAAAATTTGTGCTGATAAAATACATGGAAAATTATAAAATTTGTGCTGATAAAATACATGGAAATTGTGACAATAAAATTCATGGAAAATTATAAAATTTGTGACAATAAAAAACATGGAAAATTATAAAATTTGTGCTGATAAAATACATGGAAATTGTGACAATAAAGGAAAATAATGAAATTTGCAACAACAAAAACACATTAAAAATTATGAAATTTTTTACAATGAAAACATTGCTGATCGTGAAATTTGTGATAAAACACATGAAAAATAATTAAATTTCTGACGATAAAATGCGTGAAAAATTATGAAATTCGTGACAATAAAACATGAAAAATTATGAAACAAAAACAGATTAAATATTAAATTTTTGACAATTAAAACAGATATTGAAAATTATGACATTGAAAATTATGAAAATGTAACAATAAAAGTTTTTAATAATAATTTTTAAAAGCTTTGAAAACTTTGGAATGTTATTACTGTTTAAGACAAAATGCAAACGAAAATCTTACAGTTGTAATAAATTTAGAAAAAAAAAACATGGAGAATCAGGTGTCGCATCAAAGACAGGATTTACCATTTGTTTGTGAAATTTGCAACAAAAACTTTTCCAAAAAAAATGCTTTAAAAATCCACACAAAAATGCATTTCGGTAAAATTCCATTTCCATGCGAAATGTGCGGTAAAGAATTTTCACAAAAAGGAAATTTGGAACGGCACAGAAGGACTCACACCGGGAAAAAACCATATTCGTGTCAAGAGTGCGGAAAAGCTTTCTCCCAGAAAGTTTCGTTACAAATTCATGTGAGAACACATACTGGCGAAACTCCATACACTTGCGAGGTATGTGGCAAGGCCTTTTCTCATTCGATAAGCCTTAAGTATCACTCCAAAATCCACGTGAAGGATGCTGATGCTGATTATTCTTGCAAAATCTGTAAAGAAACCTTTCCGACGAAGTTCGATTTGAAAACACACAAGCAGATTCACGCAAGAAAAATAAAATTTCATTGCCCATTGTGCGAAAAAACTTTTTCTCAAAGAAGCCCATTAACGATTCATTTAAGAAGTCATTCTGGTGAGACTCCGTTTTCTTGTGAAGTGTGTAGTAAGGCTTTTACACAAAAAAGTAACCTAACCACGCATATGATAACGCATACAAAAGACGTTACGTTTTCTTGTGAAATATGTGACAGAAAATGCTCTACGAAACGGACATTACGAATTCATCTCGATGCTCACGCAAAAGACAGCGTGTTTCCTTGTGAAGTTTGTGGTAGAAAGTTTTCTCTGAAATGTAATTTAGAGAAACACAGGCGAGTTCACGATAGAGAAAAGTCGTTTTTGTGTCAAGTATGTGGTAAAGCATTTCTGCAGAAGTTTTCCCTACAAACTCATTTGCGAACACACAATGGAGAGAAACCATATGCTTGTGAAGTGTGTGGTAAAGCTTTTCCTTACTATGTCAGCTTAAAATATCATGCACAAATCCATACAAAATCTCTTGTATACACTTGCAAAATATGTAACAAATCATGTTCAACAAGGTCCGATTTAAAAAGCCACAAACTGACGCACAAACAATTGAGTCACTTTCCGTGCACATTTTGCGATAAAATCTTCTCACACAGAGGAACGTTGAAACTTCATTTACGTAGTCATACTGTAGAAAATCGATTTCCTTGCAAACTTTGCCCTAAGACGTTTTCTCAAAAGAAAAACTTAAATGCACACGTGCGAAAACATGCAAGCAATATCTCATACTACTGCGAAATATGTTCCAAGCCTTTTTCTACGAAAGGAACATTGAAAGTACATATGGAAACTCATTCCAGAGATGTTCAATTTCATTGCGGGATGTGTAGTAAAGGTTTCACACAGAAGGGTAATTTGGAACGGCATGTCCGAACGCACACGGGTGAGACTCCATTTTCTTGTAAGGTTTGCGGCAAATCCTTTTCTCAAAACGGCACATTAAAAATCCACTCACAGACGCACACGGGTGAGACCCCATTTCGTTGTGATGCCTGTGGTAAATCATTTTCTCATAATGTAAGTCTGAAAAGCCACATCCGAACTCACACCGGGGAAACTCCCTTTGCATGTAGCATGTGTAAAAAAGCTTTTAGTCAACGAGTAAGTTTAAAAATTCATATGAAACATCATATTGCTAATGTTTCTTCTCATAACGAAACAGATGGAAAATTTCCATAACAGTCAGGTTTCTATGTTCCCATGAAAAAACAACCTACGAAAACTTTTTCACAAACTGGTAATTTAGAAAGTCATCAATGAACTCATACTGAAGAAAATGGGCAATGCCGGTTTTGCCACTCAGCAATTGAGAGCCCAAACCACCTAATGTCTGCATACCCAATCTTATTGGCAGATGGCCTCTACACTGCCCGCCACAACAAAGTATGTAAGTACCTTCATTGGAAAATCTGTGGAGAGATGCAGCTTGACAGAGCGACGAACATCTGGGAACATGAACCACCACCAATAACATCAAATGGAAAAGTGACCGTGTTCTATGACAAAGACATACAGGCGGGGAGATACATAAAAGACAAGGCTATCAAGCCAGATATTGTAATATGGAACAAGCCTGAAAGAACTGCGCTCATTATCGATGTTACAGTCCCAAATGATTTTGGCCTTAACAGAGCTGAACGGGAAAAAATAACAAAATATCAGGACCTAACAAATGATCTAAAAACGACATGGTCTCTGAAAGAAATAAACATTATACTGGTTGTGATAGGAGCGACTGGGTTAATAAAAAAGAATCTTCATAAATACTTAGAAGCAATCCCTGGAAGACCAAGCTGTAACGAGATACAAATAGCAGCCATAAAGGGAACAGTGTCTATTCTTAAAAGAGCCCTCGGATATAAATTTAAATCATAACAGAATCAAGTGTTAGCTCCAGGAGGGAGCCCCTTGATCTCTTAATACTTACTGAAGTAAAATGAATAAAAAAAAAAAGAAAAGTGACAAATTTTCATTTGATGAAGAATGATTAATTGTAGCTACACAAGACCAAGGCCTGCTCACAAATGGACTTAAGAAAATGGTCTACAAAAACCTGACCAATGCAGATTTTGTCACTCTGATATTGAAAGCCGAAGCCACCCAATGTCTGGATGCAAGATCCTTCTAGCCGATGGTCATTACACTGCCCACCACAACAAAGTATGTAGATACTTACATTGGAAGATCTGCAAAGTGATGCAACTAGACAGGTCGTCAAACATCTGGGAACATGATAACATCAAACAGAAAAGTGAAAGCGTTCTACGACAAAGACATACAGGCGGCCAGATACATAAAAGACAAGGCCATCAAGCCAGATATAGTTAAATGGAACAGGCCCGAAAGAACTGCACTCATTATCGGTGTCACAGTTCCTAATGACTTTGGCCTTAATAGAGCTGAATGGGAAAAGATAAAATATCAGCACCCAGAAAATGATCGAAAGACGACATGGTCTCTGAAAGAAATAAACATTATACCAGTTGTGACGGGAGCAACTGGCCTAATAAAAAAGAACCTTCAGAAATACTTAGAAGCAATTCATGGAAGACCAAGCTGTAAGGAAATACAGATAGCAGCCATAAAGGGAACAGTATCTATTCTTAAAAGAGCCCTCGGATGTAAATTTAAATTGTAACAGAATCAAGTGTTAGCTCCAGGAGGGAGCATCTTGATCTCTTCAAACTAACAAAAATAAAATTAAAAAAAAAAAGAAAATATAGCAGATACATAAACGACAACATCATTAAGCCAGACATTGTAATATGGAACAAGCCTGAAAGAACTGCGCTCATTATTGATGTCACTGTCCCATCTTGTCATGTCACATCTTGATTAACAATCCTATTTTAGCTTTCCCTTGTATTTCTTCGTGAACAACTTCATATAGTTTTGTTCTGCTAATAAACTTATTTCCCATTTTTTTTTACTTCCTAACATTTCAGAGGGGAAGGGGAACATCAAAAGTATCACATTTAGATATTTCCGCAAAAAGATCAACCTACGAAGGTTTTATATTGCTGTGAAAGCTTTTGTGTTCCTTGGTGAACAACTTCCTATATTTTTGTTCTGCCGATAAACTTATTTCCTCTTTTTTTTCTTTTTTTTTTTTTTACTTCTTAGCACTTTGCTGTGAAATCAGTCGCAACACTTTTTCATCAAGTGACCATTCCAAATGACTATAACCTTAAATGGGAAAAGACAACAAAATCCTTACACAACTGTTTAAACGTTGTCTTAAGGAGAATTGCTTCCCATCACTCTGGAAAATCTCATCAGTATGTCCTGTATTTAAGAATTCAGGTGATAGCTCATCTCCCTCACAATACAGGCCAATAAGTCTCCTGTGCGTCATGAGTAAGTTGCTGGAATCTGTGTTAAATAGAAAATAATCAACCACCTTAGCAAAAATAATTTTGAAAATTGACACGCATTATGGTTTCCGTTCTGCTAGATCTACAGCAGATGTGCTTACAGTTATATCTCATAGAATTAGCGAATCTCTCGACGGAGGCTACCTTTCTAGGGCAATTGCTCTTGACATATCAAAGGCCTTTGATAGAGTAAGGCATAAAGGTTTACTTCACAAGATCTCCAGCTACAGTATAGCCTGAAATGTCTTCTCAATTATTAAATCGTTTCTCTCTGATAGGCTCATAAGAGTAGTGGTTAATGGGCAGAAATCAGAAGCTCTTAGTATTAATGCTGGAGTCCCTCAGGGTCCATCCTGGGCCCAACTCTCTTCCTGATCTATATTAATGATCTTCCAAATCACATCCTTACATAATTCGTAGACATCTATGCTGATGACACTACTGTCTATGGTAGCACATCTAAGATGGTAAACGACCAAGTTCTCTCTGATTCTCTCTCCTCTGATCTTGAGCAAGTGGTACAATAAGGAAAGGAGTGGCTGGTTACTTTTAATGCATCTAAAACCAAGCTTTTATCTTTACATTATCAACGCTCTGATCCCCATCTGGCATCAATTGAAATGAATGGCTCTCATCTTGGGGAGGCCTCATGTTTTGACAAGCTTCTGGGCTTGACCTTTACTCCTAATCTTAAATGGAACACATACATTAAATCCGTTGCCAAGGCTGCTGGAAAAATGGTGGGATCCTTCTATCGATCCAGTAGATATCTCACTGCTGATGCAATTCTCTATCTATATAAGAGCCAGGTACGTCCAAGGATGGAGTACTGTTGCCACATCTGGGCAGGAGCTGCTAGAAAGAACTTATCCTGCCTTGATGAATAGACTTCATAGCCTTGTGGGGGATGTCCTTTTCTCTTCCCTGCAACCTCTTTCTCACAGAAGAGATGTTGCAAGTTTGTCTCTGCTTTATCGTTATTTTCATGGCAGCTGCTCGGATGAGCTCCATTCTATGGTCCCCCCTCGCCAAACTTTCACAAGAAACACCCTTCTAGCAGAAAACACTATCACTAGTTTCCCCCACTCTTTATCTGTGCCTAAACCTAAGCGTAGATTCCATGAGCAAAGCTTCTTTCTTAGAGCTGCACACCTATGGAATTGTCTCCCGTTTTTCTGCTTTCTAGTTAACTACAATATGGTTGTCTTCAAGTCTAACGTAAACAAGTTTTTGATGAGCCGTTCCATATAAGTTAACAAATTTACTGAATCTCCATTACTAACATTTACTATATTGTCCAATTTCTATTGTACACTCTTTAACTCTTATCCTCGAGTGGCCTCTTGGCTTTGATAAGTGGTGATGCCTATGTAAAAAAAAAAAAAAAAATGTTAGGACTTCAAGAATGATTTAAAAGCATGGTTTCTGAGAGAAATAAAAATTCTACCAATTGTGATTGATGACACCAGTAGGAAAAAATAAAGACTTTAAGAATGAGATCATATTAGAGATGGCAATAACGTTTGAGATCATGTGAGAGGCATGGATGGCATTCAAGATGATCACATGAGGGATGTCATAGCAATAACGAGAGAAGGACGAAATAAATGTTAAATACAAGAAAATAGCAAGTTGAAGTTCTTTTCTATTCTTTGTTTCCTTTGCGACAGGCTACAATGTGTAGCCTGAGTCCCTTTGCGACTGAGGCTACGTTATAATAGGAGCAACTGAACTGATGAAAAAGATCTTAAGAACTACTTGGAAACAATTGCTTGAAGACGAAGCTGTAACAAGATATAAAAAGAACAATGTCTATTCTTAAAATGTAAATTACAATCATAATGAAATCAAGTGTTATCTTTGGGCGGGAATTCCTTGATCTCTGAAAACTAATTGAAGTAAAATAAAAAAAATAAAAAAACAAAGCATTTGTCTGTGAAATGTGTGGTAAAGTCTTTTTGTAAGAGTTGACGTTAAAAGTTTCAGACGATGCAACCTCCAACTTTCTCCAGGTGTATATTGTCGAACTTAAGAATCTCTCTGATGAACTCTGCAATCTTTCTGACAAAATTAGGAATGGAATGATTTATTTAATCGACAGGGGTAACATCCTCTTGTTCCATCAATGAAGATTGGTTAGAAGTCTTAAGTAAAATTTCTGATTTTAATAAGATACACCTCAATAAGGTCGGAGTTTACATCAGCCGAAATATTATGAAAATAACACTCAAGATGAGAACAGTAGTGCAAAGAATCCAAATAATATGCAAAATCAATCCTCATCTCAAAACTTTCCAAAATATTTGTTAAAAGATGGGAAACAAAGTCAAACTATGATACGATGCTACATGGCAGCCAACGACTAACAATTGAACTTGTTTGAAATACATCAGGTGGTCAACCGATGCACAAGGTCAAAAGTTCACACCTGTATCTAATGAGGTCGACGGTCATGAGTGATGCTCAAGTTGAAGTCTTCATAATAGATAAACTTTTAGAAGGTTAAGGAAGAGTCACACAATTTTCCTTTAGGTTGTTGGGTTGGGGTTGTCTTTTTGTATGAGATTTTTCTGAGGTAAGAAAAGTCAGAAGTGAGCTGAAATTTCAACATGGAAGAGTTTTCGGCCTAATCCTGTTTCTTAGTGTTAAGTAAATAAAAGAAAGTATACATACAGGGTTTCTCAAAACAATGTACCTCTAATGACGTGTTTCGTGATGTGTACGAATCCCTTGATGCACTTTTTCAGCATTGTCTGGACAATAATATTCATCAGTTTGAACATTTGCGAACATGATTCTTCAATTACATTTGTCTTCTGTGTTTGAAACTATTTAATTTCACTCTATGTTCATAAATAAAGGTTTTATCGTCATTCGAAGTGTGAGTATATTTTTTTCGAGTCATTTTTGTATGCAACCATTTATTCCAGCTTGTATGCTCACAACCTATCAGACACAACACAATGAAGGATCACGATTAATAAGATACATAGATTATTAGTTGAATGATTAATAATATTATGCAATGATTTAAAATGATGAATGACAAAGGCTTCCTTTCTAGGGCAATTGCTCTTGACATATCAAAGGCCTTTGACAAGGTATGGCATAAGGGTCTACTTCACAAGATTTCCAGCTACGGTATAATGGGAAATGTTTACTCAATCATTAAATCATTTCTCTCCGATAGGCTCATAAGAGTAGTGGTCGATGGACAAAAATCGGAGGCCTGCAATATAAATGCTGGAGTCCCCCAGGGGTCAATCCTGGGCCCAACTCTCTTCCTGATCTACATCAATGACCTCCCTAAACACATACTTAAATCATTCGTTGACATCTATGCTGATGACACAACCATCTACGGCAACACATCAAAGGCTGTAAATGACAAAGTTCTCTCTGATTCTCTCTCCTCTGATCTCGAGCGCGTGGTTCAGTGGGGGAAGATGTGGCTGGTTACCTTTAATGCATCCAAAACCAAACTCCTATCCTTACATCATCAACGCTCTGATCCCCAGCTGGCATCAATTGTGATGGATGGCTCTCGTCTGGGTGAGGCTCCGTGTTTTGACAAGCTTCTGGGTTTGACCTTTACTCCTGATCTGAAATGGAACACGTACATCAAGTCTGTTGCCAAGGTCGCTGGAAAGATGGTGGGATCCTTTTACCGCTCGAGAAGATATCTCACTACTGATGCAATTCTCTATCTATATAAAAGCCAAGTACGTCCAAGGATGGAATACTGTTGCCATATCTGGGCAGGAGCTGCTAAAAACAGCCTATCCTGTCTTGACAGAGTACAAAATAGACTTCGTGGCTTAGTGGGGGATGCCCTTTTCTCTACCCTGCAACCTCTCTCCCACAGAAGAGACGTTGCGAGCCTGTCCTTGTTTTATCGTTATTTCCATGGCAGATGCTCGTCTGAACTCCAATCTCTGGTCCCCCCTCGCCAATCTTTCACGAAAAACACCCGTCTAGCTGAATCCACTGTGAAAAATTTCCCCCATTCTATATCTGTGCCTAAATCAAAACGCGGATTCCATGAACAAAGCTTCTTTCTTAGAACTGCACGCCTGTGGAACTCTGTTCCGTCTGCCTGCTTCCCTCCGGACTACAACTTGGATGTCTTCAAGTCCAATGTTAACAAATTCCTAATGAACCGCCCCCTTAAGTAAACACTTCAGCAAATCTCCTCACTAACTTAATGTACTTGCAATAACCCTTATCCCTGAGTGGCTTCCGGGCCTTGATAAGTGGTGATCACTGTGTAAAAAAAAAAAAAAAAAAAAAATGAAATGAATAACATGAATTGGAACAAATACGTTGAAGACATTGCTAAGGTTGCTGCAAAGAAAGTGGGCTCCCTCTACTGTGCTAGAAAATTATTCACACCTGATAGTATCCTATATCTTTATGAAGCTACCATTCACCCATGCATGGAATATTGTTGCCACATCTGGGCTGGTGCATCTACCACTAGTTTAGAAAGGGTTTTAAAAAAAAAAAAAAAGTCTCCAACCTAATAGGTCTTGCACTATCAACCAAACTCCAACTCCTTTCTCATTACTGAAATGTTGCATCCTTGTGCCTGTTTTACAGGCATTTTAGTGGAATGTACTTTGACAAACTCGTAGCACCTGTGGCCCCTCGATGTAAATATCCCTAACTAACCCAAAAAAGCTGCAAAATTTCATCCCTTTACTGTAGAGATTCTTAGTTGCTGAAAAGTTTTCTACTCTGATAGTTTCTTCCCTCAAACTGCTAGAATTTGGAATTCCCTCTTGGTCTCCTACTTCCCTTATTGTAATAATGTGCAGAAGTTTAAATGTAATGTGAACAAACATCTCACTGCTGAACTCCTTGTAGATATGGTTTAAAATAGTAGCTTTTACATTCAAGAAACACTTTCTTGTTTGGGGTGGAAAAGAGTTTTTTAAAAAAATTAAAAAAGGACAGTTTATTGACATTAGATTTCTTGACATTAAGTTTATTGACATTAGATTTCTTGACATTAAGTTTATTGATATTAGATTTCTTGACATTAAGTTTATTGACATTAGATTTCTTGACATTAGATGAATCTAATGAAGTGGAGAGAAACCATTCAACCAAGTTGACAACCGAAATTTGAAGATAATCTTGTTCTAGTTCACAGTGAAGCAATCCCATGATAACATGTTCTATAAATGGGAAGTTTTTTTTAGGAAATTCTCTGCATAGAATTTTCATTTTATGTTAAGAACATAGAGAAAGTTACAAAAGTTCTTTGGGGTTTTGGTAGAGAGACAAGTTCTTGCTGTGAATGTCTTAAAAGGAGAAACCATAGATCGAAACTTAGTTGACCAGTTTCCACGAAAATAACGATTGAGTAGAGAAAGACTAGCAATGTCTCTTTGTTGAGAAAAAATTTGTCGGGAAGAGAAGAGACCATCTCCCACTAGATGGTAAAGTCGATATTGTATTTTATCAAAACAATAAAGAGTGCTTTTCTGTGAGATAAAAAACACACTGGACCTTCACACGCAGCATTCTGTAAACAAACATAGATTGAGTCGTTTGTTTTTTTTTTTCCTCGGCAAGATTTGTTTTTAATGAAATAATGATTTGTTTTTAATGAAATAAAGATTTGTTTTTAACGTAGGGTGTGTTTTTTTTTTCTTTCATATAAAACTATCTAAACAAAAGTTTTTAATTAACAAAGGATAATTATTTTAATAGTTATATTATTTTTTATTGTTTTTTTGAAATTTTTATTAAGAAAAAATGGGTTGTTTTCATCAACAGATTGATATAAGGAAAATTATATTTTAAGAAAAAGGGTGGAGAAAAAAAAATTATTAATATAGGATACATTTAGGGTGGGGGGCAATATTTTCTAATTGCCTTAGTCTAGAAAGATTTCTCTTTCCATGACTGCTGACAGAAGAGATCAGCATCCTTAATTTTCAATTATTATGTCATTATTATTCATTTTTTTTTTAATTAAAAATATCAATCAAGAGTGCCTTATCTGGGGGAGCTTGAGTCGGTGAATTTATAATATAATTTGTTTTTTATTATTATTGTTGTTTGTTTAAATAAAAATATCAATTCAAATTTTGGTTTAAATAGTTTTATTTAAAGGTTTTGTAAATATATAAATGTACTTTACATAAAAAAAAAAACATCTTGGTCGTGAATAAATAATGTAACTCATTATTATTATTTTATTTTCATTTATTTTTAATCCAAAATTTTCATTTATTTTTTTTTTAAATAAAATCTCAATTTTTTTTTTTTTTTAATACAAAATTTTTATTTATTTTTTAAATAAAAATGTTAATCCAAATACTTTTTTTAAAATAAAAATATCCAAATTTTTATTTATTTTTTAAAATAAAAATATCCATCCAAATTTTTATTTATTTTTTTTAATATGAATATCAATCCAAATTTTTATTAATTTTTTTAATAAAAATATTAATCCAAATATTTTTTAAAATATCAATCTAAATTTTAAAAAAAAAATTTTAATAAAAATATCAATCTAAATTTTAAAAAAATGTTTCAAATAAAATATCAATATAAATTAAAAAAAAAATTTTTTAATAAAAATATCAATCTCTAGATTAAAAATTTTTATTTTAAATGAAAATATCAAGATAAATTTTAAAAAATCTTTCAAATAAAATATCCATCTAAATTTTTTTTTTACACATCGCTCTCACCCCGCCAGGGGGGGGGGAGAAACCCTCATAAGAGCTAAGTTGAAAGGCTCTTGTTTTTAGCTGGGAAATTGATTAGTGGAACTTAAGTATGCAACCTGTATCATGAAGCTTGAATCAAAGAACTCGACTTTTAAACAAGTGTAAACGATTTATGAATAATTATTTTGTTTCATTATATAAAAATGTCCCCGAGTTTTTCCTTGTTTCTCGATTTGCCAGCTGTCAGAATGAAGATGCAGTTTATTTCAGGTATCCCCTAACGCCAGACGATTAAGGAGACAGACTGGATCCAGTACAAAGCCAGAGTGACGGCCGAAATCGACGGTGTTGCTACACGGACTTAGGGTCATGCACATTTTGCGTGCCCTGAGCAGCAGAGATATTTTCCAGTGACCAGTGAGAGTCTGGTCACCCTTGAGGGATCCACCACTAGACAAGTAAGAATGTAGCCCTGCTGGGTTGCATCTATGGTCCTGTGAGCTGGGAGTGACGAACACAACCAGAAGTACATCACAAGTATGCTCCCGTGAACTAGGATAGCGACGGATGCGGCCCAGCCCTCGGACGAGAAGAGGGGTTAGGGTTATATTTCTTTCTTACAATTATTTCTAGCTTCTATAAACTTTTGTCTGTTTGTACTGGACTTATGTCGGTTAAATCTGTGGTATGCATGCTGCCTTTGGGCAATGTCAGCTGCACAAGTAGAAGTAAACCATTGGAGAGAGTGGGGTTTGCCATAGAACTTCTGTGGTTCAATTGCCATTTTGAAACATTCAGTGGTCTCATTAGTGCACTGATCAGCAAGAAGAGAAAAGATGGTTCCCCATGATGAGATCCCTGATGGTTTCCAGTGAGCCTTCTTATAATACCTTGTTGTTTTGAGCAATGGCTCTTCAGTTTTGGGTTGAGAGTTTAGGGCGATTTCTACCATTATCACAGTGTGATCAGCATTCTGAGTGGGCTATGGGCATTCGTTACATAATCATCGGGAACTGTGGTCAGAAATAGATCTAGTAGTGAGGCATGTTGATCGTGCTGATTTGGGAAATGTGTCGGAAACGTAACCATCTGTGATAGGGAATGAGATATAGAGAAGCTATGTGTTATGCTACCATGTAAGTAGAGAATCAATACTAGCACACTGTGGTGGATATTGAAGTAAGCAAATACATGGACTTATGCATTAGTATTGAGGGAGAGTGCTGTATCTATGCTGTCAGAGATTTGATTGATTAGGGCACAGTCCTGGGTCGAGGGAGAGCGGTAGAGGAAATATAGGTTGCTAATATTATGTTGCATGTTAAGTCTAAAGCACATAAAGGCCTGGTCATTTGATTCTAGTTTTATTTCTCTAGTCAAGGAGAGGGTGTTACAAATATAGACTCCAAGTCCGTGCATATGTCTTTCTGAGTCCTTACGGCAAAGTTAAAAGGCATGTTAAAGTGGTTAGAGGGGATGGAGGAGTATAGGTCAGTTTCACTTAGTGCTAAGATATCCGTAATTTTTGCATGAATTGCTATTTTATTTTATTTATAAGTTTCAGTTTTAGAGTGAGAGGAGCTGGATAAAATGGATTGAGCAGAATACCAAACATGCAACACAAGTAAACCATCAGCCGACTCCTCATCTACAGGATTGTGGCCTCAGGTCTCTGTTTGTTATTTGCCAAAACTGGTGGGAATCAAGCCGCTGCTCAGCTTCTTTGGACTTGACGGACTGAGCATACAACTCTCTTGCATTCTTTATTGCTCTTTTACAGTGCTTGTTGGCATTCCTCAAAGTAGCTTAGTCTCATTACAGCTATTACATTGGAAGCAATGGAAAAAATGATTTCTGTGCACAATGGCAGCAACACATTCTGGAGAAAACCATAACTGACTGTTAGATTTTTGCTGAAATTTTTTGGAAGGTATGAAGCGGTCTATATCTACAATTAACCATTCCGTCAGGCCTGGTACTATAGAGGACACATTCTTTTTAAACATGGAATGCAGGGGTAGAAGCTATCCTAGTCAGCTATCGAGTATCGATATACTGTACAATGGAGAGATACATTTGAGGACTTATTACATTTTGTTTTTATCTTAACTGAGACACCCGATGGATCGGAAGATCCCAGTGTAGACAGAATGGAGGATGAACAAGTGAGAAAAAAGTCTAAGAGACTTTATATACTGATTGCCAGTGTTGGGCACATGAACAATGTGAGTAAGGTCATAAGCAATTGAGAAATCATGACACCCCCCCCCCACTAATCATCTGTCTTGTTTGAGTGGGCTAACCATTCCACATCGTGAACATTGAAGTTTCCACAGATATATACAGAATGTGTGTGTATATATATATGTGTGTGTGTGTGTGTATGTATTTCTTAAAGCACCACATTACAAGGAACAGACACAGATACACATACAATTGTTCCTATTTACAATGCCTCCCCAAGGGACAGAGTTAGACAGTAAGGTCGTTTTTTAACATGGAGAAAAGGAACAAAAATAAAAATTGTCTCAGTCGTGAAGGACTTCTCCTCCACTAACAGAGAACAAGAAACCGAAGTGCAGCATCTTAAGAACAGATACTACACTGTGATCTTGACTATTACAAAGGATACAATTGTTTTGGATCCAATGTTGGCATATAATTATATAATAGTTCATTTATTATAGTTTTGCACAATAGGGCAATCCCCTCAGCACAAAGCAAGAACCAATTATTAAAAAAGTTTCACATCTTACAAGCAGGATTTTGTTATTAACACGGCCTGGGAGAGGGGAGGAGGAGGCAGAAAATTCCATTAACTTTATTTTATTATATAGATTATTAACTGTTTATTTATGACTAACTTATAGGCCAAAAGCTGACTACAATATGGTCGTCTTCAGGTTAACGTAAACAAATTCTTGACGAGCCATCCCCTTAAGTAATCTAATTTACCAAATTTCCACTACTAATGGTTAATACATGATTGTCCCATTGACTACCATACACTCATTAACCGTTATCCTTGAGTGGCCTCCTGGCCTTGATAAGTGATGACTCCTTTGTAAAAAAACAAAAGAGAAAAAGCGATCTTTTGTGCTTTAGAATTTATATTTTTACAGTCACCACTTTTCTTAATGCTTTCAGGAATTCAATGATGCATCTCTGCTTCTAATACACGTCTATGACAGGAGTTGCTTTCTTAGAGTCTCACGACGTCAATATCTGCAACAAAAAAAAAAGTTCCCCCCTTCTTCAAACTAAACCTTACCTGTAACTCAAATCCTAATGGAAATCTATCTGTAAATAAATAACCCCTCTTCTCTTGAACGCTAACAATCTACTCCTTCCAACCTATCCGCCACTAAACTCCCACATTGCCCCGCATCTGTAGTGGAATCGCTAGCTCGGGCACAACTCGTAGCTCAATTCTTAATACCTACTCATACTGTAACATTATCCTAGACCTAAGCTAACATAAATAAAATAATAAAAAAAAAGGGGTAAGACTAAAATCACATTATCTCCTCCCTAACAAGCCCTGTTACAATCATAGACGCTTACACTGCATGAACTTCACCCACCCCCTTTATCCATTAACAAGTAAATAGCATGTCCCTAATCACTTTGAGGAGTGTAACTAATCAGTAGAGATATAATCCCCCACAAACTAACCCAGTAACACTAACCACGCGGGGTCGCAGAAATACCTGGATTAGAACCTAGGCGCGGAGAAAACCCTCTCGGGGCTGACGGACCCAGTAGGTCTTCCCAGATCATCCGTCTAGGAGAAGGAAAACTCTGAAACTAAACCAAAGGGGAGAGAGGCCTCTTCAGTCTTGGATGACAACCTTCCTAGAGCTGGTGACTCAAACAAATTCACCGGTTTGCAAACTTAAATTGCTTAAGGAGTAGATAGGCTCTGTCTATCGCCCAGCTTCCATACTCCTTCTTTGCCTATTAGTCAAGCGCAGAGACACTATCTCAGTGATTTGACAGAAACACCCAGCGGTAAATCTTGTTTCCTGGCTAGGGCAATGAACGCCGTTCTTCCCCATTCCCAGCACGCCCCACCCCTAAAACTGAACATTTGGGAGTGCTGGAGTATAAGATAAGACTGAGCGATTAGATTGGGTTGACCTTCTTCTAAAGGGTTGAGGGTACCGGATTGACAGTTCCTGGCTGCTGTTCCCAACTGGTAGTACAGGAGCCCTAACTCTTTGGTAGCGCTTAGAGCGGCTGCTCCATCAACAGTTGAATAATATCGGGTTGTTTGTAGTGCCATGACGCGCATAGAAAGGGACTCTGCACTCATCCCCGGTGGGCTTTCCTGAGGCCACAATCCTAATTGGAGAAAGGTCAGCTGATGGTCTACTTGTGATGCATGTCTGAAGCTCCGCATAACCTCTTGTTTAGCTCCCCCTTACCGAAACTCTTAAAAAAAAATATGACGACAGTACAATCTAAAAATAAGCTTAAACCAGGATTAGGGACAAACAAATTCAACTTGCCTCCTCCCTTGAGGCTCTCATTCACAAATATCCGTGGGCTTAGAACTAACTTAGCTGATGTTGAAGCATTTCTCTTAACAAATACCCCGGATATCTTAGCACTAAGTGAGACTAACCTACACTCCTCCATTCCCTCTAACCACTTTAACATGCCTGGATATCTCCCACTCTGCCGTAAGGACTCTGACAGACATATGCACGGACTTGGAGTTTACATTCGTAATACCCTTCCCTTGACTAGAGAAACAAACCTAGAAACAGATGATCAAGCCTTTATGTGCTTTAGACTAAACATGCAACACAATATTAGCTACTATTATTTTCTCTACCGCTCTCCCTCGACTCAGGACTGCTCCATAATAAACAAAGTATCTGACAGCATAGACACGGCACTGACCCTCGACACTAGCGCACAAATACATGTGTTTGGTGACTTTAATGTCCACCACAAAAACTGGCTTGGATTCTCTACTCACACAGATGCAGCAGGCAGCACAACCCATAGCTTCGCTATATCTCACTCCCTATCACAAATTGTTACGTTTCCAACCCGTTTCCCTGACCAGGAAGAACAACACGCATCACTTCTAGATCTGTTTTTGACCACAGTTCCCGATGACTGCATAACGAAGGCCCACAGCCCACTCGGGAACGCTGATCATGCAGTGATAATGGTTGAAATCGCCCTAAACTCTAGACCCAAAACTGAAGAGCCAGTGCTCAAAACAACGAGATATTATAATAAGGCTGACTGGGAAGCCATCAGGGAACTAATTAGAGATGCTCCATGGAAAAATATTTTCTCTCTCCCTGCTGAACAATGTGCAAACGAGACCACTGACTGGTTCAAAACTGCAATCGAAGTGCATGTTCCCATGCGGGAATTTTATAGTAAGCCCCACTCTCCCCAATGGTTTACGTCGACTTGTGCAACTGCCATTGCTCAAAAGCAGCATGCATACCGTAGGTTTAACCGACATAAGTCCAGTTCAAACAGACTGAAGTATATAGAAGCTAGAAATAACGTTAAGAAAGAAATAGCGACAGCTAAGAGAGAATTTACGGAAACCACTAAAAAGCGCATCGAAGCACAAAAACTAGGAACTCGAGACTTCTGGAAAATCTACAACAGTGTAGTAAATAATGGGCAATCAACAATTCCCCCACTAATCAACAATCACGAGGTTGTCTCCTCGGCAACCGACAAGGCTAACATGCTTGCCAGTCAGTTTGCCTCAAACTCCACACTGGACCCTTCCAACCACCCCCTACCTGACTTTCCTATGCGGACAGACGCCACACTAGACGATCTGAAAACCACCCCTGCTCAGGTGCATGCTATCATAAAAAACCTTGATACCTCAAAAGCATGTGGACCCGATCTTATCCCAGCTGTGCTATTAAAAAAGTGCTCAGCCGAAGTAGCTTCAGTTCTCTCCAAACTCTACAACAAATGCCTTAATGAAGCTTGCTTTCCGGTCTTTTGGAAAACTGCTTCTTGGTACCAGTATTCAAGAATTCTGGCGAAAGGACAGACCCATCAAATTATCGCCCCATTAGCCTCCTCCCACTTTTTGCCAAAATATTTGAGACCATAATTAACCATGCTCTAGTCCATCATCTTACAGATGCTAAACTACTGACTGACAAACAATATGGATTTAGACAAGCCCGTTCCACAGCAGACATCCTAACTGTGATCTCTGAACGTATATACCATTCACTGGACAACGCGGGGGAGGGCAGAGCGGTAGCTCTAGATATATCTAAGGCTTTTGACAGGGTATGGCATGAGGGTCTCCTCAGTAAAATCAGATCATACGGTATCACTGGTAGAATGCTTAACATAATTAAATCCTTCTTAGATAAGAGAAAAATCCAGGTTGTCCTCGACGGTCGTACATCTAAACAATATGATATAAATGCGGGGGTGCCCCAGGGTTCTATCCTTGAACCTCTATTGTTCCTGATATTCATAAATGACCTCCCCGACAACATTGCCTCTGAGATGGGTATATATGCTGATGACACTACACTCTATGGCAGGCACGACAGGAAGACGAATGAACACATTTCTAAAGAAATGGCAGAAACACTAGAGGAAGACCTCCAATCTCTAGTGGAATGGGGACAAAAGTGGTTGGTCGCGTTCAATGCTGCCAAGACTAAACTAGTTTCATTCAATAATTACAAGAAACCCTCTCTACCACCCATAGCAATGGCCAACGACTCTTTATCTGAGAGTACATCTTTCAAACTCCTTGGCCTAACGTTCACAGGAAACATGAGTTGGAACAATTACATTGAAGGCATTGCCAGGGCCGCTGCAAGAAAGGTGGGCTCTCTCTACCGTGCTAGAAAACTACTAACACCCGAAAGTATCCTGTACCTCTATAAGGCCACTATTCGCCCATGTATGGAGTATTGCTGCCACATCTGGGCTGGTGCATCTGCTACTAGTCTCTTGCTCCTTGACAAGGTTCAAAAGAGAGTCGCAAACCTGATAGGCCCTGAACTGGCATCTAAGCTTCAGCCTCTGTCCCATCGACGAAATGTTGCATCCCTCTGCCTTTTCTACAAGTATTTTAGTGGTGAATGCTCTGACGAACTGCAATCACTTGTGCCCCCACGACGTGTGCACCCTCGACAAACCCGACAGGCTGCTAAATCCCACCCCCACACTGTAGAGATCCCTAGATGTAAAAGATCTTTTTACTCCAATAGTTTCTTCCCCAGAACCGCTAGACTCTGGAATTCCATTCCAGGTCCCTGCTTCCCCAACAGTACTGACGTGCAGAAGTTCAAGTGTAACGTGAACCGACACCTTGCTGCCCAAATCCCTACATAGTACCCCAGTAGTTGTTGCCCCTGATAGTAGCCCCCTACACCAAAGTGGCAATTTTCCTTGTTTGGGGTGAAAATGTAATAAAAAAAAAAAAAAAAAAAAAAAAAAAAAAAGCAATGAAACTTTCAAGTCATAAATGCACAAGTTCAATCATAACAATACAATTTGCATTACTCCTTTATCCATTCTTATGGAATAAAAATAGGAGGCATTACGTTTTGAACACACCTCGTAAATGTAAAAATGTTCATGTACAACAGTTGTAAGTAGCAGATTTAGTTGACAGAGAAAGCCTCATTGATATCCAAATTATCAAACTACATCCTTCCATAATCTTTAATGATCATCTCATAACCTTGTGCTCAAATTGGCACTCACATCAACTTCAAACACTGCTAGACACGACCAGCCTCTCAAGCACTGCTAAACTTTACTCGCTCCTCAAACGCAAAAAAGTCAGTCAAATCATAGTTCTTCATTATACGACAACAATTACAAAAAACGTCTGACTTGAATCACATTTCAATATTTCCATTTTTTAATGCTTTCAATTTTCAAAGTTCAACGCAAATCATTTTAATCTTTTCATTTCTCAACACTTTCAATTTTCAAAAATTCCACTTTCGTCTCGATTTTATATTTTCATGCTAAAATAGCTTGTAATTAAATAAAAAGAAATTTCTTGATGTTCGTACTATATTCTATGGTCCAACGTACTCAGTTCTTTTCTAAGAACTCAATCCCCTTCCCTCCCGACTTTAGCTTTTCTAGTAATTGTCTGTATTTTTGAGATGAGGTGTTTTCATTGATTGAGATTGTCAGACTGACTTCCTCATCTTGGTTGTTATCGTCACAACGTTTTGGCCGTTTTGCCCTCCTTCATCAGGTGTTTTGTATCGAACTGGGGAACGGAGTGGTCCTAGACGTTGTATCAAAGTTTACAGTTACCCAAAGGTACTGAGTTCAATCCTGAACGAAGGCAGTAAAAAGTAACATTCAAAACAGAGAATCAGCAACTATGTCCTAGAAGCCTAGCTGGAGTCTGAACACGGTACTCCCGTAATAATAATAAAGGGTTGGGTTCGAGACTCCTAACAAACGGTTCCCCAGTTCGATACAAAACACCTGATGAAGGCCAGAGGGCAAAACAGCCGAAACGTTGTGACGATAACAACCAAGATGAGGAAGTCAGTCCGACAATCTTTAGCTTTTCTATAATGTCTTTTTAGAGGAGGGTGAAGCCTTATTGATATGCAAATCAAAGCATACCAAAAGACAGTGCGTCAGAGAAAGTTTGGTCCATTTGAGTTTTGGGCGTTAGCAGATCAGTTCCGCCAAAGAAATTCAGAGATTTATGAAACTTCTTTGAAAATAGCAAGTTAGAAACCCAGGAGGACCATTATACTAACTCGAAACGATAGAGATATTCCCCCAATATTGTAAAAGAACATAAAAAAGTGTGAATGTATCGCAAAAAAAAGAAAAAATTAAATTAAAACTTATAATAACATATAGGAGTGAACAAATCTCCAATATGTGAGAAGAGAGAGAAAAAAAAAAAACAAGAAGAGAAATTAATAGTGCCATAATTAAGCTTGTTGAATGAAAACACTGGTACACTCATTTTGTTCCCTTTTCTTTTTTTATTTATTATTTTTCTTCCTTTTATTATTTGTGTTACCAATCTGACTGTGAACTGTTGGCACTGTTTTTTTTAATACATTTGAAAAATCAAAATAACAGCTTGTGTCATCTTTGTTGCATAAATCGCTGCTGACAGCGAACATCGCTTCTGTTTTGTTTTTTCTGTCTCTCTTATTCTCACACCAAGAATACTGACACATCAACAAGTTTGGCGAGTGTTGGATATTGGCAGGCTACCTTGGGAAGAGAAACATTTAATAGGTTGCACACACACAAACGGATTCCAAGTGTGGAATGTGGGACTTTCCTCCATTGTCTAGCGGAATGCATAATTTGACCCAGAAGTATGTGAGAGGATATCGGTCAAAGGACTGAAACAATAGACAATAGGAAATATTAAACATTTCAATGGGAAAAGAATGTTTATATAAATTGTCACAAAGAGAAAGCAGTCAGAGAGAGAGAGAGAGCAAACCTGACATTTCTTTACTGCAAACAGCCACACTAACCTAATGCACCTGCAGAAATGTCAAAACACTGGAAACATGGTGGGATCCTTCTATCGATCCAGTAGATATCTCACTGCTGATGCAATTCTCTATCTATATAAGAGCCAGACACATCCAAGGATGGAGTACTGTTGCCACATCTGGGCAGGAGCTGCTAGAAAGGATTTGTCCTGCCTTGATAGAGTTCAAAATAGACTTTGTAGCCTTGTAGGAGATGTCCTTTTCTTTTCCCTGCAACCTCTATCTAACAGAAGAGATGTTACAAGTTTGTCTCTGCTTTATCGTTATTTTCATGGCAAGTGCTCGACTGAGCTTCAATCTATGATCCCGCCTCGCCAAACTTTCACAAGAAACACTCGTCTAGCTGAAAACACTATAAATAATTCCCACACTCTTTATCTGTGCCTAAACCTAAACATGAGTTCCATGAACAAAGCTCCTTCTTTAGAAGTGCACGCCTGTGGAACTATCTTCTGTTTTTCTGCTTTCCAGCTAACTACAATCTGATTGTCTTCAAGCCCAACATAAACAAGTTCTTGATGAGCCGTACCACTTAAGTTAACAAATTTACTGAATTTCCATTACTAACGATTACTATATTATCTAATTGTCTACTGTACACTCTTAACCCTTATTCTCGAGTGGTCTCTGGGCCTTGATAAGTGGTGATGCCTATGTAAAAAACAAAAAAAACACCAGTAATAACTTTAAATCTAAAGCCAATTTTTGGTGTGAAATAAAAACAATATATTTTTTAATAGATCAACTGTGTTGTGTTTTACTTGTTGTCAGTGTGTATATATCTTGGACCAGAGACAAAAGTAGATGTTAACATTTATATAGACTGGACAGCACAATTTGAACAACCGGCCACAGCAAATACATAATAGCTGCTCAACTCCCCACAATCCCCTGTTAGACATGATTCCAAATAGTAGCCCAATAGCCATGTTCCAAGTGACAATATGCCTTGTTGGAATGAAAAAGAGTACAAAATTGATGAACTCATAGCACTTGTGCCCCCTTGATGTAAATACTCCCGACTAATCGAAAAAGCAGCAAAATACCACCCCTTCACTGATGAGCTCTTTAGATATCGGAAAACTTTCTTCTCTAATAGTTACTTCCCTCAGACAGCTAGACTTTGGAATTACCTGTTTCCTGCTTCACTGACTGTAATAACCTGAAGAAGTTAAAATGTACTGTGAACAAACATCTCGCTGCTCAACCCCTCCCCCACAGTCCCCTGTTACGCATGGTCCAAAACAGTAGCCCCTCATATTTCAAATGGCAATATGTTTTGCTTTGGGTTCAAAAGAGTAAAAAAGGTTTTAATTGGTCAAACGATATCGACTCTAAACTATATTCAGGTAAACATAACCCTAGCCTTGACAAAAGCAATCAATAAAACTGGAAAGCGCATTTTGAACAACTGGACCTCCCATGAATAACGACACCTCAACACGCTGAGCGAGGAATTTCTGTGGATAACGGTACGTACAACAATACTATTGTATTTACACATTATAGAGTTTCAAGAACGTTAGAACTTTTCTCTCTTCTGTAACCTTACAGGGCTGAATCTATGGACAATGGTAACTTTCATTGACAGCAGCCACGAATGTCATTATAATTGAATTTTCCTTTTTTTATAATTGAACATGGCTGGCTAACCATTTGATTGCACAGCCCGATCACTTGTAGATGAGGCATACCAGGACTTGTCACACCCTGCTCATGTTATAAGTGATACAGATGGATTTCAGAGAAAAAGCCAGAACTAAAGATCTGGCCAGACATAGGTTAGTTTAGAAACTTCTAAAAGCCGTCTGACATATGTCAGCATGTAAAACATGAAACAGACGCTAAACTGAAAATGATGTCAAGTTATGTATAGATTTTCCATCCATGATAACATCTTTGTGGCAAACTCCAAAAATTGAATATCAAAGGCATCTATAACATAAATCTCAGTCGTTTGTGTGTGGGTTGTGTGTGTTTGTATGTCTGCTAAAACTTTTGTCATCCGCATCGAACAGGCATGAACCTGTAAAAAAGTTGGCTTCAATGCTGTTTGTTAATCATGCATGTGTGAACAGTCGATTCGTCGTTTCATTTTAAAAAGCTAAATTTGCAACATTGTAACATCTGTGTTGTTGTAGTTTGATTGATAACGTGTTCGCTTATAAACTTGACTTTAGCAAGTTTGCGTCCACTATGTAGTCATTTTTTTTTCTTTTGCTTACAAAATTTTGCTTATGGTTTCGCTTTTGGCTGATGGCACTAAGTCCCATTTTTATTTTTTTTAATTGACTCTATAATTGAAAATATTTTATTTAACCATATTTTACAACCGGGCACCCTCCTCCCCCCCACTAGTACAAAATAAGAATAAAAAAAGGTGATGTAATCAACTTGCCATAAAAAAAAGGTCCATCATTCAATTCTTGATAATGCCAGGTTTTCTTGCTAGCAAACAGATAAAGGTTTTTTTTTGTGACACACTGGGTCTTAAAAGATAATTTTAAAAAACAAAAACTAAAACAATGGGATACATGGATAAAATAGACATCTAAAAATTTAATGGAGATTCCCAAGTTTTGATGGAGATATATACAGATGATAAGTTGTGGCGACAAATATTTGTAAAACCCGACTCTTTCGACAGTTTATTTATTTTTTACTCTTGTTCATTCCAATTAAGGCAAACTTTGTGGGCAGATGGCATGGTATTGTAAAAAATAAAACGTTAGTGCTGGCAAACTTTCAGAACATCACAACAGAGCTGGAAACACAAGCACAGGTTGAGAATGAATGCTAGATAAAACAAATTGACAATTGTCATCATTGCTATATGAGTTTGTCAGGGATATATATGTTGAGGGTGTGCAAGTGCAAGGAGTTATGAGCATATTCTATGAAAGTACTTGTCGAACAGGCACAAAGCTGTAATGAGACAGAAGTTGGATCTGGTTTGATAGTGTGGGATCTATTAGAGTGAAGACTCTCTTTTAAACTCTTGTCTAAAAGTAAGAGACTCATGGTAAATGCATCAGCCTAGATGTGGCAACAATACTCCATGCATGGGTGAATAGTGGCTTTGTAGAGATATAGGATACTCTTAGGTGTAATTTTATAGTATGGTAGAGGTATTTTAGCAAATTTCTGATTTTTACCAATTTTTTTTCTTCTTTCATTTCAGCAACATCACTTTCTACTAGTCATTTGCTTTTTTTCTTGTAATATTTTATAAATCTGCTTACGTTTTGTCCTTCTTTTGCAATCTTAATTTTTCTCACTAAACCTAACCCTAATTCTAGGTGGCAACAGAATCCCCCTTCCCCAAATAAAAGACAAAGAAAAGTAAATTTAAAAAATAATAAAAAGAATTTATCAACCCACAAACATTAAAAGGTTGACTATATCAAATCTAGGCTCAAACTAAAAACTTATTTTAATAGAAGCAACAATAATTTATGTTGATATTGCTTTCGATAAAATATGATTTGAGGGTGTGATCAAGTGTCCACAATAAAGGGTTGGAAGGGCCTTACAAACCAATTTTTGTTGTTTCTTGTTTATTCCCAATTCCTTCATCAATGAAATGTAATTACTATAAATAATAAAATGTTTGGAAATTTGCATTTATCTTCTTTTTTTTTTTTTTTACAAGGAGGTATCCACTTATCAAGGCCCGGAAGCCACTCAGGGATAAGGGTTATTGCATGTACAGTACGTTGTACGTTAGTGTTGAGATTTCATAAAGTGTCTACTTAAGAGGGCGGTTCATCAGGAATTTGTTTACGTTGGATTTGAAGACATCCAAGTTGTAGTCAGGTGGGAAACAGGCAGACGGAACAGAGTTCCACTGGCGTGCTGTTCTAAGAAAGAAGCTGTGTTCATGGAATCTAAGTTTTGATTTAGGCACAGATAGAGAGTGTGGGGAAAATTTTTGACAGTGGCTTCAGCTAGACGGGTGTTTTTCGTACAAGATTGGCGAGAAGGGACCAGAGATTGGAGCTCTATCTATATAAAAGCCAAGTACGTCCAAGGATGGAATACTATAGCCATATCTGGGCAGGAGCTGCTAAAAACAGCCTATCCTGCCTTGACAGACTACAAAATAGACTTCATGGCTTAGTGGGGGGATGCCCTTTTCTCTACCCTGCAACCTCTCTCCCACAGAAGAGACGTTGCGAGCCTATCTTTGTTTTATCGTTATTTCCATGGCAGGTGCTCGTCTGAACTCCAATCTCTGGTCCCCCCTCGCCAATCCTCCACGAAAAACACCCGTCTAGCTGAATCCACTGTGAAAAATTTCCCCCACTCTATATCTGTGCCTAAATCAAAACGCGGATTCCATGAACAAAGCTTCTTTCTTAGAACTGCACGCCTGTGGAACTCTGTTCCGTCTGCCTGCTTCCCTCCGGACTACAACTTGGATGTCTTCAAGTCCAATGTTAACAAATTCCTAATGAACCGCCCCCCCTAATTAAACACTTCATCAAATCTCCACACTAACGTAATGTACTTGCAATAACCCTTATCCCTGAGTGGCTTCGGGGCCTTGATAAGTGGTGATCACTGTGTAAAAAAAAAAAAAAAAAAAAAAGTCCCCAGACATACCCCTCCACTGTACTGTATACCAATACTCCATGGCTGACTGGGATAGCTTCCGTACATTCATATCTGATCTACCGCTGCATTCCATGTTTAAAAAGGATGTGTCCTCTATAGTATCAGACCTAACCGAATGGTTAATTGTAGGCATAGACCGATTCATACCATCTAAAAAATTCCAACAAAAACCTAACAGCCAGCCATGGTTTTCCCTAGAATGTGCTGCTGCCATTGTGCACAGAAATCACTTTTTCCATAACTACCAGACGAGCACTTGCCATGGAAATAACGGTAAAACAAAGACAGGCTCGCAACGTCTCTTCTGGTTGCAGGGAAGAGAAAAGGGCATCCCCCACTAAGCCACGAGAGCCATCAAAAGCTTATCAAAACATGGGGCCTCCCTTAGATTAGAGCCACCCATTTCAATTGATGCCAGATGGGGATCAGAGCGTTGATGGTGTAAAGATAGAAGCTTGGTTTTAGATGCATTAAAGGTAACCAGCCACATCTTCCCCCACTGAACTACACGCTCGAGATCAGAGGAGAGAGAATCAGAGAGAACTTTGTCATTTACAGCCTTTGATGTGTTGCCGTAGATGGTCGTGTCATCAGCATAGATGTCAACGAATGATTTAAGTATGTGTTTAGGGAGATCATTGATGTAGATCAGGCACAGATAAAGAATGGGGAAAATTTTTTGCAGTGGATTCAGCTAGACGGGTGTTTTTCGTGAAAGATTGGCGAGGGGGCCCCAGAGATTGGAGTTCAGATGAGCACCTGCCATGGAAATAACGATAAAACAAGGATAGGCTCGCAATGTCTCTTCTGTGGGAGAGAGGTTGCAGGGTAGAGAAAAGGGCACGCCCCACTAAGCCACAAAGTCTATTTTGTACTCTGTCAAGGCAGGATAGGCTGTTTTTAGCAGCTCCTGCCCAGATATGGCAACAGTATTCCATCCTTGGACGTACTTGGCTTTTATATAGATAGAGAATTGCATCAGTAGTGAGATATCTTATGGAGTGGTAGAAGGATCCCACCATCTTTCCAGCGACCTTGGCAACAGATTTGATGTACATGTTCCATTTCAGATCATGAGTAAAGGTCAAACCCAGAAACTTGTCAAAACACGGGGCCTCACCCAGACGAGAGCCATTCATCCCCAATTGATGCCAGATGGGGATCAGAGCGTTGATAATGTAAGGATAGGAGTTTGGTTTTGGATGCATTAAAGGTAACCAGCCACGTCTTCCCCCACTGAACCACGCGCTTGAGATCAGAGGAGAGAGAATCAGAGAGAACTTTGTCATTTACAGCCTTTGATGTGTTGCCATAGATGGTCGTGTCATCAGCATAGATGTCAACAAATGATTTAAGTATGTGTTTAGGGAGATCATTGATGTAGACCAGGAAGAGAGTTGGCCCCAGGATTGACCCCTGAGGGACTCCAACATTATTATTACATTTCATTTTTATCTTAACTGATACAACAGAGTGGTTGGAGGATCCTAGAGGAGAAAGAAGTGCATGAACATAGCTCAGGGGAGGTTGAGAGAAAAAGGTCTAGAAGGCTTGCAAACTGACCGGTAGTATCTGGCACTCGGGTGGGCTCGCGAACAATCTGAGTGAGGTCATAGGCAATGGCAAAGTCATGACAGAACATCCCCTCATCGTCTGTCTTATTTGAGTGGCTCAGCCATTCCACGTTATGGACATTGAAGTCACCACAAATGTGAATGTTAGCCGAGGGATGTGCAAACAGGATGTGGTCTATTTTCTCAGATATACTCTTAAAGATAGTAACTCCGCTGTTGTGGGGGCAATAGAGGGCAAATACAAATGCAGTGGTGTAAGCTAGTGCAACCCGGAAGCACATATAAGGTAAATTAGAGTCTTCTCAGGAGATATCCCTGCCAAACGGGAAGCCATCTTTAATGTAGGCACATATTCCATGCCCATGGCGATCTTGGGGGTCAGATTTCAATGTTAAGTTAGAGTATCCGTTAATTATGAATTCATCTAGGGAAGTGGTCGGCCCTATTTCAGTTTCGCTTAGAAAGAATATGTCCGGTTTTGTCTCCTGTAATTGGGTTTCAACCTCTGGAAGGTTGGAACGTAGACCCCTGATGTTGGAGAAGGAGACAAGGTAGTAGGGGTCTACGTTGGAAGATTGGGGTTCTAGGTTTATTCGAGTTTTTGCTTTTGAGATGTTTCATGTTGAGGTTTTGGGGTTTGTGGAACAGGTCAGCATACTTGGTTTGAGCAAGAATGAGAGGGAACGACAAAGAGAAAAGGATAGGAATTTTTTTTTTTTTTTTTTTTAGGAAAGCCTCTGGAGTGAATGCAGTTAGTGAGTTATTTCTAGTTTAGAGTAGGATAGACAATTTTAAGTATTTGAAACTAAGGATGAACAACAACACCCATTATCCCCACACTTTTGATTGGCTGTGTGCCTAATTTATTCATTATGTAATTTTATATGTTGTGCAAATAAATATTTCAAGTGTTCACAATTTTAAAAATGTTTTCAACACATTTTGCATTCAAAAATATATTTAAAAAATAATAAAAAGAACTTATAAGCCCACAAACATTAAAAAGTTGACTATATCAAATCTAGACTCAAACTAAAAACTTATTTTAATTGAAAGTAACAATAATTTTTGCTGATATTGCATTAGATAAAACATTAAAAAGTTGACTATATCAAATCTAGACTCAAACTAAAAACTTATTTTAATTGAAAGTAACAATAATTTTTGCTGATATTGCATTAGATAAAATATGATTTGAGGGTGTGATTAAGTGTTCACAATTTTCAAAATGTTTTTTATCGCATTTTGCATTCAAATTCTGAATGTTAAAGTTAGACTCTGATTGGTTGTTAGATGATTCTTCCAAGTATAAAAAATATTCAAGCTCTATGTGCCAAAAACGTTTTGATCATTTTAACAATTTAAACGGTCCTAATTTTCAACCTTCTTTCTCCATAAAATTAAATGAAAATTGGAAAAAAAAAATTAATAAAACTTCTTTTTAATATTTCCCTTTCTGACGTATAAAGAAAAAATACAAAATAAATTGTTTGGAAAAAAAAATGTATTTTATTTGCTAAGTGTTTTGATAGCTATGTACGTTAAGACTCAGGAATCTCCATAAATATTGAAATTCTTTGGATGTGTATTTGACATATACAAAAATATTCATATTTAATGAAATTGTTGTATGGACAATGAAAAAACAAAAACAAAAAAAAAAGATGCTAAAAATGAGGTTTAATCATACAAGTCTCACATCACTCCGTTTCCCCAATTTCAAAATTCATTCAAGAGAGGAACCTGATTGTCATCAATGTGGCCGCGATTCTTCAGTTCTTTAAAAAGCAAAGTGTTCTCCGCCACCATATATGAGAGTGTTTTCTCTTGGTAGTAATTACTTTTCATCTCAATATTGTCAATAATGTCGGACAAAAGATGGGCGCGCATAATGTCTTTGCCCGCACAATCGAACCTGATGTGATTGATGTGTACATGAAAATGGTAGTAAGACGGCTCATAATGGCAGTACAGCCGCAACTTGCAAGGAGCCACGCCATAAACTTCAGAAATTATCCTCTGCAAAATAAAAATAAAAAGTTTCATATGTTTAAAGACAACAAAAAATCTATATATTAATACAATAGTGTGTGTGTGTGTGTTATTTTGTATGTCACGCTTACATGTTTTTCTTCAGAGAGATTGTTGTTTAATTGTTCCGTTCCGTCTGCTGACTTCCCACCTGACTACAACCTGGACGTCTTCAAGTCCAACGTAAACAAATTCCTGATGAACCGCCCCCTTAAGTAAACACTCCATTAAATCTCCACACTAATGTACTGTACTTGAAATAACCCTTATCCTTGAGTGGCTTCCGGGCCTTGATAAGTGGTGACCACCGTGTAAAAAAAAAAAAAAATGTTATGACCTTCCATTTCTTGTAATAAATAATTTTACCAAGAATTTTTCATAAGTTTTGGTTTCGGTTATAGATGATGCACTCAATGGATACATTTTTTTGATTTTTGAAATCACAACTTTATAATATATAAGAATCGATAGAACATTGACTCTATAATAATATATACAAAATCTGCATAAACTAAAATATCATATTAGGTGTAATTTTCTACCAGGCTACACCAGTTGTCCCTGTTAGCTTGGATAAATACTTTTGCAGTTTTAACAAAAGAGCTGCAATAATATCAGGGCATCTCCATTTACGCTGGATATCCACAGAATGCCAACATCAATATATTACATATGAAAGAATTCACTGTGGAATTTCCACAGGTCCTGCTAGTTAACATAAGTAATATTAATTTTTTTTTTACCCATTTTTTTGTTATGTTTAAGAAATTGATTCATTATGTTGCTATTTTTACACATATATATAATAGCAGGGAGACTCAACGTTACCCAGGATTGAATGAGAATTACCTAATGTTTCACCCTCCCATATTTTTATTGTCATTGAAATCAGTAAAATTACCTCTTTTTAATCAAATCGATTAATTGCTTGCTCTAGTTGAGAACCCATCGCGGTGGACCAGGAGGAAGCTTCATATGCTTCTCTGTATTGATTTAGTCCACAATACATTGTAGTCTACATTGCACTGTAGAGAACCTACTGTTGATTTTATAAAATTATTTTTTTATAATGGCTTAAATTAAAGTTTAAAATGCAAAAGTCAAGTACCATGCTCCAATTGTGCTTTAAACAGAAACATTCATTTCGAATGCGCCCCTGTCATATCAAAGAACCTACTGTTGATTTTATATGTCAGACCTTTGTGCTTGTGTGGTAATAAAACTTCTCAAATGCACTTGTGATGCTAGGCTGTGTAAGGCGTTAACTTTAGTCAATATCACCTGTTTCTTCTTTCATTGGATTTTTTCAATAATCGATACTTATCGAAGACATTCCGATACAAACCCTATCTAAGAACACTGCCAGGCACATAAAGTACATTTGTATGAAATTTAAAAAAACTCGACCTAGGTGTTTAAGTCCATATGGAATGAACTCTCTCTCACACACGCACAAAGTTCCTTTGATATAATAGTAGAGCTATATAAAAAAACAGCATATTCGTATGATTTGTGAAGGTTTACTGTTAATTCTATCCAATACTTATATGTTTAAAAATATTTACTTACTGTACTTTGCTCTAAAATATTCTTCAGTAATGGCAGATGTGATCGGTTAAGGTCTCTGATACTTTTAAGGTTTCGGTTATGGGCAATGGCCACCAGGTAGAGACTTTCAAGTTCTGTGCCATTCCATTTCATATCCGGCAGAAGAACAAAGCCATGTCTGAGATCAGGATCTTCAAATATCACTTTATCAACTTCTGCTTTCTTGTCCAGGATATTATGCACCCACTTAAATAATTAAAAAAAAGGAAAGAATTAGAAAATATAAGATCAATCATTATCATCTTATGTTGAATGTGAAAAAAAAATCTTATGTTGAATGTGAAAAAAAAATCTTATGTTGAATGAATGTGAAAAACAAGACAAGTTTGAATATTGGATGTTTATTTTAGAGTTTTCAGTTGTAAGCCATTTTAGTTTCAGAAGAGAAGAGAAATATTTTAATCAAAATGGCAGTATCAATCTAGAGAAGCTTTGAATTGTAAAAGCTTGCAGATGAAGAGCAGATTTCTTTTCTGTGTGAAGATGAAAAGTTATATGCAGAAATTCTAAGAGATTCACTATATTTTATGAAGTGATTCTGATTTCTGATTGGTTGGTAACAAAGTGTACTTCCATCTGATTGGTCAATTCTTATCACCCACGTTTGAAAATATTACCTTCCAATTTTTTATAAGCATATTCTAATAGTCGTACAAAAATTTTGAACACCCGATTGGAAAATTAATGGAATAAGAGACAGTGTAAACATGCATGATAATGAACATTTAATGAGGTGCATATATATATGTTTAATGGGGTGCATATATGCATGTTTAATGGGGTGCACAGATGCAAACTTAATGGGAGCATAATTGCATGCTGCAGATGAAAGACATAATGGAAAAATATTTGGCTCAAGGTTAGACAAGCCATGCATTGAATAAGGTAGAGAAGGTTAGGGCAGTAGCCCTAGATATAGCTAAGTCCTTTGACAGGGTATGGCACAATGGTCTTCTAATGAAAATTACAATATATGGTATTACTGGACAAATACTTAACATAATCAAATCTTTTTTAAATAAAAGAAAAATCCAGGATGTCTTCGATGGTCGTACTTCAAAATAACATGATATAAATACAGGTATGCGTCAGGAGTTGATCCTTCAGCCTTTATTATTCCTGATATTCATAAATGGCATCGCTGATAAAATTGTCTTCGAAATGGGTATATTCGCTGATGATATCATGCTCTATAACACACACAAGGGGAAAATGAATGGACAAATATCTAAGAAAATGATTGAAACCTTAGAGGAAGAACTCCAGTCTGTAATGGAATGGAGACATAAATAGATGGTCACATTCAATGCTGCCAAGACTAAGCTTTTTTTCTTTTAATAATTTTACAAGAGATTTTCTCAACCACTGATAGCCATGATACTAATGATACTCTACGTGAAAGCTCTTCATTCAAACTTCTTAGTTTAACATTTACAGAGAACATGAATTGGGACAAATATATTGAGAGCATTGTCAAGACTGCTACAAAGAAGGTGGGCTCCCTACCGTGTAAGAAAGTTATTTACGCCTGAGAGTATCCTTTACCTCTACAAAGCCACCATTCGCCCATGCATGGAGTATTGTTGCCACATTTGGGCTAGTGCATCTGCTACTAGTCTCTCCCTCCTAGACAGGGTTCAAAAAAGAATGGCACTGCCAACTGTAGCTTTAGACACTGATAGAGAGTAAGGGAAATTATTGATGGCTATTATAGCTAGACAAGTATTTGTTGTGAAACTTTTACAAGAAGGGACCATAGATTGAAGCTCAGTGGAGCACGTGCCATGAAAATAATAATAGAGCAGAGATAGAATCGTAACTGTGAAAAAGAGGATGCATGGAAGCAAAAAAGTCCTCGCCCACTAGAATGATCTAACCATTTTTCCAGTCGTTTTGGTAACAGATCTACATCTATGTTATGAGGAAACCATAAAACCCAATCACATTTGTGATGTTGCTTTATCTCACAGATGATTATAAAAGTACGGTTGGGATGATGGCTAAATGGTTAATGACGCTGACTGAAAACTTGGGTGGCGTGCCAAATTCGAATCCAGTATTTTCTACAAAAACACTTTCATTAACCCACCCTTGACCTTGTGTCAAACCTCCTGGAAAAAAGTTAAATAAAAAATAATGTCTAGAAAAGTTGTTATTCAGAAGGAGAAAATGACAGACTTAATTTGACTTGAGGTGGCATTCACCAGGAATGGGTTGAAACGGCTCTTCATGTAGAACACACAGCATCCCGGATGACAATCCGTAACAGCCAAGATAGTGACAGGCAGCCAGTCCCAGTACCAGTGGTGAGCACCGTAGACTTGTGAACTGGATTGAGGTTCAATGTTGGCTTTGATGGTGTGTAACCACATCTTTAGCTGACTTCCCGGGTGTCTTCAACGATTTTGGAGTAGTTCTGGAGCTATTGTTTTGTGGATGAACTCTTCTGAGTTAGGGCGCGCAGCGTGGATGAACCAACAAAGTCGTCTCTTTAAAAGCTTTGGTTAAAGGGGGATAATTCTGCATCGCGTCCCGATTTGGATATTGGAGACAAAATGGTGCCAGTAGACCTACAGATTTTGGTGGAGGCAATATAGGTCAAACACTACCAACCTTTTGAGATCCGTAGCTCTCATTGGTCAGGTCTTACAGTCATAGAGATGGTTCATCCAAACAAGCACTTGATAAACCCAAATTTTCATGTTTATTGTGATCCCGAGACGAGACCACAGATGGGATTATAGGTGGCTGATAGCGTACTTGGTGTAGTTGTTCCAAACAGTAATGTCATTATACCCCCGACCCATGGTGACAAACAGCCCAGGTATTTGAAGTGACTAACCTCCTAAAAGGTTTCCTTGTTGAGAAGAACCATGCTTTCCTCAGAAGCTACGAATCCTGCAGAGAGGATTTTTGTTTTATTGTAGCATTTACCTTCATAACAATCTTGTACCTTCTTTATGAACAACAATAGAGAGAAGAGAAGATAGGAATCTTATGACTGCAACTACAAAAATGAAACCAGATAATTTTGCCAACAAACACTACAACAATGTTGCAATAAAGCTTGCTATTAGCTGAAAAAGTAGATTTCTTGAGCAGAATCATTTAAAATTTCAGATGTCAAAGTCAAGAATTGTCATTCTGGCTATGAGATGAATCGAATAACAAAATTGCACCATTTTTAAAATAACTCTCCACTTAAAAGACGAGTGCCATTCCTTTCATTATAGCTTGTATAAATCATAATATTTTTACCTCGACAGAAAAGCCCTGTTCTTCCAAAAGAGGCAGCGTAACACTGTTGTAAATTTCTTTTGTCTCGTGGACAATAAAGCATTCTTGTTCCATATATTTCAATATGTGTTTCTCAGTCGCTGGGTTTATAAGAGTGACCTTCACATCTGTGTGAAAATAAAATTAAATAAAACATATATAGAGCTAATTCAGAGAAGGTAATACAATGCGGATATGTAACAAATAAACACAAACTGGAGAAAATTAAGATACATATCACGGTTGAATAAGCTATGCAGATTCACCTTCTATTAATCTATAAAAGTGAGCATGTGTGTGTGTGTGTGTGTGAGGACACTTCTCAACCTATATACTCAATGAATTTTTGATCTACAGACTTGAAATCTATATATATAAAAGCAAAAATGTATGTATGTGTGTATGTTTGTGTGTCTGCTAAAACTTTCGACAGACTCAACAAAAATTCACAAACTCGGTATCATATTGAAGCTCCATCCTTCGCTCAAAAAATATCGAAAAATTGGCCAAAAATGTTCATTTTTTTCACCACGAAATCGACAATTTTCGACAGGGGGGGGGGGGTCAACAAAAACGACCCTCTCGACCGGTTCTATGCATGCGTCAGATGACGTCATGACCTGATTTACTTTAAATAGTTGAAAAACTTAACAAATTTCATATACGTCGCGTTAGGTTAGTCGATTAGCACGTTGGTTCATTATCTAAACGTTTTGGGTTCGAATCGTGGTGTGAGATGTCTTTTTTTTTTTTTTTTCGTTTTTTTAAATTTAAATATTGAACCAGTGTTATTTAAGCCATTTTTCACGTAACATTCGTTTTTCTGGGTTTCTTTTACTTCGCTTATCCACTCCCGACCACACACCCAAAAACACCCGGGTACCCACCGATTTTAGCCATTTTTCACGTGTTCGTTTTTCTGTTTTCATCATTCGTTTGCCTCACGTTAGTTTTTTTTGTGTTTTTTTTCCTGATTAAGTGTTAACGTTCTTTTCTTTTTTTACTTCGCTTATAACAAACAAACCTACTCCGTCGTCGTTGTTGTCTTTGTAATGCTCGACGACTTCCGAGCGCGCACCTGTCAATTTCGTTCTTACTTAAATAAATTCAAACATCTTTCACTAACTCATTCTGGCTGGCCGATTTTATTCTCAAACTTCGCCTAAGGGCTTCCGGTTCGATCCTACCCCCCCTCCCCCGGGTTCTTTTTTATTTAACACCACACACACCTACAAACACCCGAGCAACGCCGGGTACCCCCGCTAGTCTATATATATAAAAGTGAAAATGTATGTTCGCTTTTTGTGTATGTCCAAGAAAGGCTTTTTTCAGAGAAGCAGTAGGTCGCCTAACAACTTTTTAAAACTTTTTATATCACATGTAAATCGTAATATCTCAGATTTAACAACGGAGCTCGCCTGTCTATTTAATTTGCTCGACTTCGGGAAGATAAATATTCAACAGTTTTCGCTCGTCGCATGTAGGTTAGGGTTAGGGTTAGGGTTAGGGTGATTTACCCAAAACCACACACACCTCCAAAATCCTGGGCAACACTGGGTACCCCTCGCTAGTGTAGTATAAAGGACATTCAGACATGTGGAAAACTTTTTAATCTGTTTTCATCTGGGAAAAAAAGGCAGCTAAGAGGCCAAAATTGAAAAATTGGTACATGAGGGTGATTTATCTTTTTGTCAACTGTTTCACAAATGTGCATGCGCAGTCGTGAAACATGACAGCTTTTTTTATGTTAAGAATAAGTAGGTTTGAAAACACTTTGTAAAGATCATGTCAAGCTGGTCTAATGGTTATCTGATTCACTGTTTTTAGGTTTTGGTTTTGATCTCAGCTCGAGTGCTTGTTTTGTTTACTTACAAGAAATGAACTGTTTATAAAAAATATAATACTCGCATGCTCATGTCTCAGTTTCTGTATGAATTAAGCTAGAATAGTTATGCATATTTTACGACCAGGCAAAGCCAGGCGGCCTGCTATTATATCAATAAAAGTGAGAATGTGTGTGTGAGTGTGTGTGTGTGTGTGTGTGTGTGTGTGTGTGAGAACACTTTTCAACCTATATACTCAATGAATATTTGATCTATAGACTTGAAATTTGGTATATAGGGTATTCAGACATGTAAGAAACATTTTAATCCATTTTCATCTGGAAAAAAGGGTTACTAAGGGGTCAAAATTGAAAAATTGGTACTTGGGGGGAGTCATTGGATTTTTATCTGTTTGTCAACTGTTTCACAACTGCGCATGAGTGGTTATGAAACAGAACATCTTCCTTATGTTAAGAATAAGTTTGAAAACACATTTTAAAGATTGTGGCAAGCTGGTCTAATGGTTATCATACTTGACTCACTGTCTTTATATTTTGGTTTGGATCTCAGCTTGAGTACTTTTTGTTTTATTTTACAAGAAGTGAACTCTTTAGAAAAACATAATATTCACATGCACACGTCTCAGTTTCTTTCCATTTTTTAAATTTATTTTTCTTTTTAAAGAAATTTAATGTTACGTTTAATACCCATTGTATTTCTGGTTATAATCAATAAGTAATCTGCATTAATTTAAATATAATATTTATGCATATTTTATGACCAGGCAAAGCTGGGTGGCCTGCGAGTAGTATATATATATATATATATATATATATATATATATATATATTTTCTGCTATTTTATACTTGCTTTATGTTTTTGCTTGCATCAGCATGGTCAGATGAAATTTCTGTGTTGTATAATATTTCAGGAAAACCATCATCAGATGTGTTTGAATTTAGTTTAAACATGTATTTGAACCATATCTGATGAAAGGATTTTTTTTTACAGAAACTGCAGTAACAAAAAAACGTTGTTACTATAGAATAAATAAATAATTTTGAATTAGATGGTAGAATAAGTCTGTCAACTTCGACTCCTTAAATTTTATGTTCATTATTATTCAAGTTGTTTTTGATATGAAAATAGGCAAGTAGTTCTCTTGTGGCACTAAATGAACCTTTTGCAGTGTCAAGGAACATCTGCTGTGCGATTGAACAGCTTTGCAATAAAAACTGACCATTGTAAATATATGACCCTTTTTGGAGAATTTTATCTATCAGGTTGTCCGGAATGTTAATTTCGAATTTGTGTACATAAGTTTTACAAAATGTTTATGAATCTGGGCTGATGTATCTACCACTAGTCTCTCCCTCTTGAATAGAGTCAAAAAAAGAGTCTTAAATCTAATATATCCCACTTTGTCAATTAAGCTCCAACCCCTGTTCCATCGCTGCAATGTTGCATCTCTGTGTCTGCTTTACAAGTATTTTAGTGGAATGTGCTTTGATGAACTTGTACTTGTGCCCCCTTGACATGCATATCCCTGACAAACCGGCTTAGCATCAAAATCTCACCCCTTCACTGTTGAGGTTCCTAAATGCCAGAAAGCTTTCTACTCTAATAGTTTCTTCCCTCGAACAGCTAGACTTAAGAATTCCCTTCCTGCTACCTCCTCTGGTTGTACTGATATACATAAGTTTAAATGTAATGTAAACCAACATCTTGTTAATCTTTCCTAGGCATAGTCCCAAATAGTAGGCCTTTACGTCCAAGTGGTGATATGCCTTGTTAGAGCTGAACATGAGTAAAAAGAAAAAAATAATAGAATTTGATACGTCAAACTTTTCTGGAAGTTATCTCATTATGTAATGTGAATTATTTTCAATGAATATCTGTCATCCTGACTGACATTTTATTACTTTTTGCACGTCAAACAAGAAATAAACTTTATCAATACAGTAGATTAATTTTGTCTTAAAAAATTGTTATTATTATTATTTAAACTTAATGTATGGCTTGTGTTAATATTCAATATCTATTTATTTTTTAATTTCATTTCATTTATTTTTAATTTAATTTTATTTATATTTAATTTAATTTCATTCCAGTAAAACAACTGGCCCTGACGACATTTCTATTATAGTGCTAAAAAACTTCCACCAGAACTAGCTCCTGTACTTACAAAGCTGTTTAAGCATTGCCTTAAGGAGAATTGCTTTCCAACACCCTGGAAAATCTCATCAGTTTGTCCCATATTTAAAAATTCAGGTGATCACTCATCTCCTTCTCAGTACAGACCAATCAGCCTCCTGTGCATCACGAGTAATTTGCTGGAATCTGCGTTAAATAGAGAAGTAGTCAACCACCTCAGCAAAAATAACCTCCTCAGTGACACGCAATATGGTTTCCGTTCTTCTAGATTTACAGCAGATGTGTTAACGGCTATATCTCATAAGATTAGCAGATCTCTCAGTGGAGGCTTTCTTTCTAGGCCAGTTGCCTTTGACATATCAAAGGTCTTTGATAGAGTATTGCATAATGGTCTACTCCAAAAAATCTCCAGCTATTGTATAGCTGGAAATGTCTTTTCAATTATTAAATCATTTCTCTGATAGGTTCATAAGAGTAGTGGTTGATGGGCCTGGGCTCAACTCTCTTCCTGATCTACATCAATGATATCCCAAATCACATCCTTTTTTTTTTTTTATTTTTTTTTTTATTACATTTTCACCCCAAACAAGGCAAATTGCCACTTTGGTGTAGGGGGCTACTATCAGGGGCAACGACTACTGGGGTACTATGTAGGGATTTGGGCAGCAAGATGTCGGTTCACGTTACACTTGAACTTATGCATGTCAGATCATTTGTAGACATGTATGCTAACGACACTACCATCTATGGCAACATTTCAAAGGCCGTAAATCACCAAGTTCTCTCTGATTCTCTCTCATCTGATCTTGAACATGTGGTGCACTGGGGAAAAAGGTGGCTGGTTAATTTTAATGCATTTAAAACCAAACCTATCTTTACATCATCACCACTCTGACCTCCATTGGGCATCAATCAAAATGAATAGCTCTCGTCCTGGGGAGGTTGCATGTTTTGACAAGCTTCACAGACTGACCATTACTCCTGATCTGAGATGGAACACGTACATCAAATCTGTTGCCAAGGTTGCTGGAAAAATGATGGGAGAGTTCTACCGCTCCAGTAGATATCTTACTGCCAAGGTTAATGCTATCTGTATACGAGCCAAGTACGTCCAAGGATGGAGTACTGTTGCCAGATCTGGCCAGGAGCTGCTAGAAAAACTTATCCTGCCTTGACAGAGTTCAAAATAGACTTTGTAGTCTAGTTTGGTTTGAGCGCCCTAAATTATGAGATGAAAAAATGAACGAATCTCTTAGTAAAAGAGAGTTGACAAATTGTAAAACCGCACCTAACTTTCTACTTGATACATTTTCGTAATCTTTGGATATATCACTATTTTCGACATGATAATGTTGTATTTTCTTAAAACGACATATTTTTAAAAATCAATATATCCACTATATCTTAATAAGCACCCATTTTTGCTAACTCTTTCCTCTGGAGATAAGAGCTATTCTTTGAAGCTTCATGGAATAATGAAATTTTTTTAAGTTTTTGTATTCTTTGTCGAATAATAAATTGTTGAAATGTCTAACTTGCACAGTTTAAATTGAATTCCCTATATTTTTTTTTAATATTATTTACAAGTTAAATTCAAATTTCAGGATATTTTTGTTTATTCAATTGTTAAGTGAAAGTACATATTAGTTACAAAACACCCTCCCCTCCTCATGTTAAGAATGGGTTTCTAAATAATAACGTTATTTAAGCGCGGTAACACAGATGCAAAAGTATGAAAGGCTTACCATGGTTAAGTTTCGATGGAGCCAGCTGATAATTCGAATAACAATCGTTGACAAAAGTGAGTTTCGAGTTGGCCGAATGAACGAAATCTTCGATGTCGTCAACAACGAACGGTTTCTTCTCCAGAATCAGAACAGCTTTATTAACACGATTGCCATCTTCATTCGCCGACTCCGGCGCGATTTGTCCTTCGACTACTACTAATTTCTTGGCAGAATCTTCTCGTAAGAGTTTCACCTGTTCAAACCTCCTAAGAACACCGATAGCCGCTTCGTCATCTTCATCTTCATCGTGTTTACGTTTTTTGAAATCGTCCATCTTAACTCGCATTGTTAGAAAATGCCGGGGCCCCTTGTATCCACAAGGAACGAAAGTTTTCCATTTTTTCTTTTAAAAAAAATTAAATTCTATCATAAATATAAAATATTTATCGATATAGTGTTATATTTTTAATCAAACAACTATTTTTTGATTTTTGTATGCAAAAATATACTTCATACTCGCTTGATATTTTACGAAACTAAATAGAGACGATTCGGCTCTTTTCGTAAACGTGCTACGGAAACTGTCGGAAATTTACAAGTTACGGACAAGATAAAATAAACAAACAAAAACACGCGGATAAAAAAGTCAAACAGAAAAGGTCCTTGTCCAGAATTTAACCTAATTTAAAAAAAAACAAAATTACGGAAAAATCTTTATAATGTACGTACGCGTCGCGACGCATGCATCATTGCATCACTGAACGAAAATGTCATATTCCAAAAAGTCACGTAAATTGATCAATGAACAAGACCCTCGAAGCCGGCATAAACCCAACATCTACAGAAACCGCAAAAAACAGTGTCAATCAAAATTACGGGAACTAGAAAACAAATGGTGGCAGCTGAAAGCTTTAGAATTGGAGGGTTTTGCAGAAGCCCGCGACCTTAGAAATTTCCATGCCGGTGTATAACAAATTTTTGGCCTCATCAGATCCTCCATCGGAACACTCCTTGCAGCAGATAATGCCACCATCCTCAACGATCCACAATCAATTCTGGATTGTTGGAAGGGGTATTTTGCCACTCTACTCAATAAAAAATAAAAAGCGCTTTCAGGACTGCCAGCAACCATTGTAAGAAAGTAATAAAGAACGCAAGAGAGTTGTATGCTCAATCCGTCAAGTCCAGAGCAGCAGCTTGATTCCCACTAGTTTTGGCAAATAGCAAACAGAATCCTGAACAGAAGCGTGTGCTCCATCCCAACTATTATCAATGGACCTGAGGTAATCTCGTCAACATCAGACAAAGCCAAACTCTTTGCCAAGAACTTTGCAGCTAATTCTACCCTTTGCGACCAAGTCCGCCAACCCCCAATATTTCCTCCTGTATCAGAAAACACGCTATGTGATATATGTATATCTGTACGTGATGTTGCCAAGCTAATCAAAAACCTTGATTCCAGTAAAGCAACTGGCCCTGACAGTATTCCAATTATAGTACTCAAAAAACTTCAACCAGAACTAGCGCCCATACTTACAAAACTGTTTAAACGTTGTCTTAAGGAGAATAACTTCCCATCACCCTGGAAAATCTCATCAGTATGCCCTGTATTTAAGAATTCAGGTGATCGCTCATCCCCCTCTCAGTACAGGCCAATAAGTCTCCTGTGCGTCATGAGTAAGTAGCTGGAATCTGTGTTAAATACAGAAGTAATCAACCATCTCAACAAAAATAACCTTCTTAGTGACACTCAATATGGTTTCCGTTCTGCTAGATCTACAGCAGATGAGCTTACAGTTATATCTCATAGGATTAGCAAATTTCTCGACGGAGGCAACCTTTCTAGGGCAATTGCTCTTGACATATATAAGACCTTTGATAAGAGTATGGCATAAAGGTTTACTTCACAAGATCTCTAGCTATGGTATAGCTGGAAATATCTTCTCAATTATTAAATCCTTTCTTTCTGATAGGTTCATAAGAGTAGTAGTTGAGGGGCAAAAATCAGAAGCTCACAGTATTAATGCTGGTGTCCCTCAGGGGTCCATCCTGGGCCCAACTCTTTTCCTGATCTACATTAATGATCTTCCAAATCACATCCTTACATCATTTGTAGACATTTATGCTGATGACACTACCATTTATGGTAGCACATCTAAGACTGTAAACGACCAAGTTCTCTCTGATTCTCTCTCCTCTGATCTTGAGCACGTGGTACAATGGGGAAAGGAGTGGCTGGTTACTTTTAATGCATCTAAAACCAAGCTTCTCTCTTTACATCATCAACATTCTGATCCACATCTGGCATCAATTGAAATGAATGGCTCTCATCTTCAGGAGGCTTCAGGTTTTGACAAGCTTCTGGGCTTGACAATTACTCCTGATCTTAAATGGAACATGTACATTAAATCTGTTGCCAGGGCAGCTGGAAAAATGGTGGGATCCTTCTATCGATCCAGTAGATATCTCACTGCTGATGCAATTCTCTATCTATATAAGAGCCAGGTACGTCCAAGGATGGAATACTGTTGCCACATCTGGGCAGGAGCAGCTAGAAAGAACTTGTTCTGCCTTGATAGAGTTCAAAATAGACTTCGTAGCCGTGTAGGAGATGTCCTTTTCTCTTCCCTGCAACCTCTATCTCACAGAAGAGATGTTGCGAGTTTGTCTCTGATGTATCGTTATTTTCATGGAAAGTGTTTGACTGAGCTTCAGTCTATGGTCCCCCCTCGCCAAACTTTCACAAGAAACACTTGTCTAGCTGAAAACACTATCAATAATTCCCCTCACTCTTTATCTGTGCCTAAACCTAAACGTAGATTCCATGAACAAAGCTTCTTTCTTAGAACTGCACGCCTATGGAATTGTCTTCCGTTTTCCAGCTGACTACAATATGGTTGTCTTCAAGTCTAACATAAACAAGTTCTTGATGAGCTGTTCCATATAAGTTAACAAATTTACCGAGTTTTCATTACCAATGATTACTATATTTTCCAATTTCTACTGTACACTCTTTAACTCTTATCCTTGAGTGGCCTCTTGGCCTTGATAATGTGGTGATGCCTGTGTAAAAAAAAAAAAAAAAAAAAAAAAGAAGCTTACTGTGATGTTCAGCTAAGTGCCCATATATTTTGTCGAGGGTCTTTGATTTTATAGACGATCTGTGACAGCTTCCTTTTAGTTTTGGAGGTTGGATTCTTCTTTAATCTGCAATAACTCCCAGAATCCATTAGGTCTGTCAGTTTTGTGGAATATTCTGCTCTGTTCATTAGCACAGTAGTATTGCCTTTGTCTGCTGGTAGTATGATGGTGTCATCATCTTTGCATAGCAACCTTATGGCTAATAATTCCTCATTTGAAACATTATTCTTTGGGTTTTTTGTCTTTTCGAGTACTTGTCTCACTTTCCATCTTAGTTCATCAAATACAGATTTTTGTTTTTCTTCTGTGAGGTCTCATATCTGAATGTTATTTGAATTGAAAAATAATGATTTTTTTTTATCATCTCTATTGAAAGTTTTATTTGCTGAATTTGCATGTGCGTGAAAGGGATTTGCACTGTGTTGAGAAGAACGTGTGTAACACGTTTTGTGCTCACCATTCTTATTGCCATTTAAAATAATTTTTTTTTTTTTTTAAATATGGAATTACAACTTTGTTTCAATCAGTATAGCTTGTTCAGTCAGGTCACTACTGACAGAAGTTGCCTACTGTTAGGGCATAGTTGGTCTCTCCTATATATATGCTCAAATAAAAGGATTTACTTATGAAAAAAATGTAGAATTAACTCCCTTCTCAAAACAAGTACACACACATACCGCTAGGTGGTGCCAAACTTGATTACTCTCTTATCATGACATCAGTGGATGTAATAATCTGCTTTATAAAAAAGGATGAACTTACTGTCTTTGTCTGTCAAAACCTGCATTATTTGGATTCATCAGACTACTGTTCTCATCTTGAGTAGGATTTTCACAACATTTTGGTTAATGTAACCTCCGACCTTCTTCAGATGTATCTTGTCAAACTCAGAAATGTTTCTGTCGAACTCAGGAAACATTGTGAAAATCACACTCCACATGAGAACAGTAATCCGATGAATCCAAATAATGAATCCTTATTTCAAAAAATCAAAATCTGCTTCAGATAACATAAGCCAAACTCTCCCTATTCGAGCTGATGGCTGCTATCACTGTCCTGGTATGTAAGAACTTTTCTCAACTCGCACGCATACATACAAAATAGTTTCTAATCTAGACATTCCCAATGGTCAAGTGGTTAACAAAACAGACTGACAACCTGGGTCTGCAATGTTCAAATCCAATTTATTCCACAGAAACATTTTCACTTAGGGATGTTGGCAACCTTCATGTGATCCTTCCCATAAATACCCAATGTCTTTCTAGAAAGAATTCTAACTAGAAAGATATCCGGGAAATGAATACCAGCAATAAACATCTGATTCATACAAAATAAATGCTCAACAATATCAGATTGACATTCTCATGAACATTTTATTTACACACACACACACACACACACACACAATTCAGCCATAAACTTTCCCTCTCTACTTACACACACATCATTCCTCCTAAATTTGTATACGTTTTAATGAACACCATTTCATAATGTGTTGTGCATACAAGGAATGCTTTATTGAATTATATTTTATTGGATTTGTTACTTTGTTTTTATTAGTACATGCTTGTATTGCGAACACACACACACACACATATATACAGGGTGGAACGATAAAATTGTCGCCCTAAAGAAAACAATACTACAGCTTTATTTTAAAACTTTTATTAAAAGAATCAATTCAGGTAACTTGATTATGTATCATACCGGATGTCTATTCAATGTAGCTGCTTTCAGCCTCAATACGGGTCTGAAACTGGAAGCATTCCTTTTCCACAAGCTTTGGCAGGAGCTTGGCGAATACTCAGGGGATGGTGGCGATCAGGCTGGCTTTAGTATTGTGGGAGGTTATGTTGGTGATGTTCTCGATGTATGACCAAATGAAGTAATTCAGCGAGTTCCGGTCGAGGGACCAGTGAGAGAAGGGTATAATATTGTAACACTCCTGAAGCCTGGGTTTCTGATTGCACCAGGGGTCACCACACTCTTCAGTAACATCCAGGTACACTTTTCTATTGACTTTCAAACCGAAGAGGAGGTGGCATGATGTAGCCCTCACTTGAAACCATACCAAAGACCATAACCGTAGCCGGAAACTGTTTTCATCGCCCTGGGTACATCCCTGTTATTCGTGGCAATCCAGCAAGGCATTTTGAGGGTGTTGGCAATGGTCCTGTGGTCATAACTTGGATTGGTAGAAATCAGGATTTCTACAGCAGCACATCTCCGATATCGCTCATTGAATAGTGTGTCACTTTCAGATATGATAGAAGGAGCCTATCATTCTTGGGATTTGTATACAACTGGCCAACTAGTAGATGGTCTGCAACAATAACAAAAAAAAAAAAGAAATGGTCTTCATTAAACGGAAATGGAATCATGTCATCTTTTCTAGGGCGACAATTTTATCGTTTCACCCTGTATATATTTGGGATATCTGGTGCTGTGCTAGCATCCACTTGGAATCCCATCAAAAATAACACAGAAACAAGAATGCATACAAAAAAACATTTCACACAAACCCGACAGGATTCAAGGATATTTTTTTAATTTTATCATTTTGTTCTAGTTGGGGTCGGGGCATCCTACCAGATGCCAGACATTCACTCGCTATCTCTTACATTGCAATCCGGAGGATCGTTTTTAGGTTGTATTTTGGTATCTTTCCCCCCCCCCCTCGCAGCTCTGTTTAACAGAGCATCATAAGGACACTAACTTCTACTAAGGTTGTTTCTTTCTACTTATTGTCTCATATCACTATGTCAGGTTTAATAATTCCATTTCTTGTATCCATGAGAATGTGTGCAAATATGTGTAAGTTGAGGGGGGGGGGGCAGAAAAAAAAAAACTGAGACATGTGCATGTGAACATTGTTTTTTTCTAAACAGTTCACGTCTTGTAATTAAAAAAATACTCAAACAGATCAAAACCAAAACCTAAAGACAGTGAGTCAATTATGATAACGCTTAGACTAGCTTGCCACAATCTTTAAAATGTGTTTTCAAAACTCATGAAACAATTGACAGATTCCTGCTTCCCCAACTGTACTGACATGCAAAAGTTCAAGTGTAATGTGAACAGACATCTTGATGTTGCTCAACTCCCTTCATAGTATCCCTGATAGAAGCCTTGTTTGGGGTAAAATGTATTAATAAGAATAAAAGATTTAAAAAAAAAAAAAAAAAAAAAAAAGTAATGTTCACCTTGACATTTAGCTTACATATCTCAAAATCAGATGTGTACACAAAAACAGTGACAAAGCAACAAAAAATATTTGATCGAAAACATAACCTCCTTGACAGAGGTAAAAAAAAAAAAAAAAAAGATTACTTTATTCATTTCTTTTGGCTTTTTTTTTTTTATTATTTACGGCATGTCTTAAAAATTGTTTTTATAGCATTCTTGGTATCTTTATAAAAAAAAAAAAAAAAATGAAGAATGAAGAGAAAAAAAAAGAAGCATTTTGTCCATTGGCAAAAATTGATTAAGTGAGAGAGAGGAGGAAGCGGTAGGGGGGAGTGGGGGGGGGGGTAAAAAAAACAAAACAAAAAAAACAAATGTCTTTAACATAACAAATGCTACCATCACAGAGGTGTTGTATTTTTAGATTTATTTTCAGTCCATTTGTAGGATGAAAGGCTTTTCGTTTCCCGTATGTTAACGAGGGAACATGACCCGATGGGTGAGCCACCACATGAGGATTGGCTGCATGAGGGCTATCGACAGGATCAGGTAGAGGCTGCGTTTACTTCCACGAGTGAATCCGTCAGATTCTGTGTGCGGCAAGATTTGAATTCTCAACGTTTTCAGCTGAAATGAATAAAAATAAAAAGTATTAAAATAAAGTCGCAATAAACAAAGAGACTTAACATGGAAAGAAAGAAATCAAATATAAGGAAAATATTTATTTTAAATTGTATACTTTGTTTATTCAATAGGTATTTTTTTTTTTTTTTAACAAAGAAGTCACCACTTATCAAGGCCCAGAGGCCACTCGAGGATAAGGATTAATGAGTGTACAGTAGTCAATGGGAAAATGTCTAGTAATAGTAGAAATTTGGTATATTGGATTACTTACGGGGATGACTCATCAAGAACTTGTTTACGTTGGACTTGAAGACAACAATATTGTTGTCAGTTGGAAGGCGGGAAAACGGAACAGAGTTCCACAGGTGTGCAGTTCTAAGAAAAAAAAAGCTTTGTCATGGAATCTACGTTTAGGTTTAGGCACAGATAAAGAGTTGGGGAAATTATTGATAGTGGTTTCAGCTAAACGGGGTTTTTTTAGGTAAAAGTAAGGCCATGGGGGACCATAAATTGGAGCTCAGACAAACACTTGTCATGAAAATAATGATAAAGTAGAGACAGGCTCAAGATATTAATGTCCACCACAAAAACTGGCTTGGATTCTCTACTCACACAGATGCAGCGGGCAGCACAACCCATAGCTTCGCTATATCTCACTCCCTATCACAAATTGTTACGTTTCCAACCCGTTTCCCTGACCAGGAAGAACAACACGCATCACTTCTAGATCTGTTTTTGACCACAGTTCCCGATGACTGCATAACGAAGGCCCACAGCCCACTCGGGAACGCTGATCATGCAGTGATAATGGTTGAAATCGCCCTAAACTCTAGACCCAAAACTGAAGAGCCAGTGCTCAAAACAACGAGATATTATAATAAGGCTGACTGGGAAGCCATCAGGGAACTAATTAGAGATGCTCCATGGAAAAATATTTTCTCTCTCCCTGCTGAACAGTGTGCAAACGAGACCACTGACTGGTTCAAAACTGCAATCGAAGCGCATGTTCCCATGCGGAAATGTTATAGTAAGCCCCACTCTCCCCAATGGTTTACGTCGACTTGTGCAACTGCCATTACTCAAAAGCAGCATGCATACCGTAGGTTTAACCGACATAAGTCCAGTTCAAACAGACTGAAGTATATAGAAGCTAGAAATAACGTTAAGAAAGAAATAGCGACAGCTAAGAGAGAATTTACGGAAACCACTAAAAAGCGCATCGAAGCACAAAAACTAGGAACTCGAGACTTCTGGAAAATCTACAACAGTGTAGTAAATAATGGGCAATCAACAATTCCCCCACTAACCAACAATCACGAGATTGTCTCCTCAGCAACCGACAAGGCTAACATGCTTGCCAGTCGGTTTGCCTCAAACTCCACACTGGACCCTTCCAACCACCCCCTACCTGACTTTCCTATGCGGACAGACGCCACACTAGACGATCTGAAAACCACCCCTGCTCAGGTGCATGCTATCATAAAAAACCTTGACACCTCAAAAGCATGTGGACCCGATCTTATCCCAGCTGTGCTATTAAAAAAGTGCTCAGCCGAAGTAGCTCCAGTTCTCTCCAAACTCTACAACAAATGTCTTAATGAAGCTTGCTTTCCGGGCTGTTGGAAAACTGCTTCTGTTGTACCAGTATTCAAGAATTCTGGCGAAAGGACTGACCCATCAAATTATCGCCCCATTAGCCTCCTCCCACTTTTTGCAAAAATATTTGAGACCATAATTAACTATGCTCTAGTCCATCATCTTACAGATGCTAAACTACTGACTGACAAACAATATGGATTTAGACAAGCCCGTTCCACAGCAGACATCCTCACTGTGATCTCTGAACATATATACCATTCACTGGACAAAGCGGGGGAAGGCAGAGCGGTAGCGCTAGATATATCTAAGGCTTTTGACAGGGTATGGCATGAGGGTCTCCTCAGTAAAATCAGATCATACGGTATCACTGGTAGAATACTTAACATAATTAAATTCTTCTTAGATAAGAGAAAAATCCAGGTAGTCCTCGACGGTCGCACATCTAAACAATATGATATAAATGCGGGAGTGCCCCAGGGTTCTATCCTTGGACCTCTATTGTTCCTGATATTCATAAATGACCTCCCCGACAACATTGCCTCTGAGATGGGTATATATGCTGATGACACTACACTCTATGGCAGACACGACAGGAAGACGAATGAACACATTTCTAAAGAAATGGCAGAAACACTAGAGGAAGACCTCCAATCTGTAGTGGAATGGGGACAAAAGTGGTTGGTCGCGTTCAATGCTGCCAAAACTAAACTAGTTTCATTCAATAATTACAAGAAACCCTCTCTACCACCCATAGCAATGGCCAACGACTCTTTATCTGAGAGTCCATCTTTCAAACTCCTTGGCCTAACGTTCACAGGAAACATGAGTTGGAACAATTACATTGAAGGCATTGCCAGGGCCGCTGCAAGAAAGGTAGGCTCTCTCTACCGTGCTAGAAAACTACTAACACCCGAAAGTATCCTGTACCTCTATAAGGCCACCATTCGCCCATGTATGGAGTATTGCTGCCACATCTGGGCTGGTGCATCTGCTACTAGTCTCTCGCTCCTTGACAAGGTTCAAAAGAGAGTCGCAAACCTGATAGGCCCTGAACTGGCATCTAAGCTTCAGCCTCTGTCCCATCGACGAAATGTTGCATCCCTCTGCCTTTTCTACAAGTATTTTAGTGGTGAATGCTCTGACGAACTGCAATCACTTGTGCCCCCACGACGCGAGCACCCTCGACAAACCCGACAGGCTACTAGATCCCACCCCCACACTGTAGAGGTCCCTAGATGTAAAAGATCTTTTTACTCCAATAGTTTCTTCCCCAGAACCGCAAGACTCTGGAATTCCATTCCAGGTCCCTGCTTCCCCAACAGTACTGACGTGCAGAAGTTTAAGTGTAACGTGAACCGACACCTTGCTGCCCAAATCCCTACATAGTACCCCAGTAGTTGTTGCCCCTGATAGTAGCCCCCTACACCAAAGTGGCAATTTGCCTTGTTTGGGGTGAAAATGTAATAAAAAAAAAAAAAAAAAAAAAAAAGAAAATATTACTGTACTAGGAAAGATATCCGCACTTCACACGGGACTTTGCTGTATACTTGGATGCCTGTGAAGTGGGTACCCGATCGGACAGCAACGTCTCAACCTTAACCTTTGAAAAATGGTGTGCACTATCCCTAGGTGAGAGACCATCATCATGCTAGGTTTGATCATGATTAATCCAGTGGTGGGGCTGTAGAAGAGTTGTACACACAGACACGAGGGCTACTACTTATATATATAAACTATACAAATCAAATTTACTCCAGTTTTCAAAGTAAATAAATACTTTAAAATAAGTTTAAACACAAAAACTTATCCAGGTAAGTAAAAGAGTAATGCATTTTGCTTTTAGTAACATTTGTTGTATATTTATTTTTTTCACCCCCCCACTTTTTGTTTGTAAAAAAAATAAAATAAAATAAATCTATTTTATAAAAGTGGGAATGTATGTGTGTGTGTGTGAGAGAGAAGACACCTCTCAACCTATATACTTAATGAATTTTTAATCTACAGACTTGAAATTTGGTATATAGGTTTTTCAGACATGTGGAAAACTTTAATTTATTTTCACTCGGCTGCTAAGGGGTAAAATTTGAAAAATTGGTACATAGGGTCATCGGATTTTTTTTTCTATTGTCAACTATTTCATGAATGCGCATGTGTAGCCGTGAAATATCACAGCTTCTTTATGTTAAGAATAAGAAGGTTTGAAAACATTTTGTGAAGGTCGTGTCAAGCTGCTGTAATGGTTATATTACTTAACAGTCTTTAGATGGTTTCAATCCCAGCTTGGGTATTTTTTTTTTCACTTACAAGTGAAGTATTTAGAAAAAAGGAATTTAACGTTATGTTTAATACCTACAGTATTTCTGTTTATAATAAAGAATTCTGCATTAATTAAAATATAATATTTATGCATATTTTATGATCGTGCAATGCCAGGCGGCCTGCTAGTCTATATATCTATAAAAGTGAGAATGTGTGTGTGAAAACACTTCTCAATCTATGTACTCAACAAACTTTTGATCTACAAACTTGAAATTTGGTATAGAGGATATTCAGACATGTGGGAAACTTTTCAATTTGTTTTCATCCGGAAAAAAGGGCTGCTAAGGGGTCAGAACTGAAAGATTGGTATGTGGGAGTCGTCAAATCTTTTTACTGTCTCACAATTGCGCATGTGTGAATTGTTCACATGACACATTATGTTAAAAATAAGTTTGAAAATATCTCTTAAAGTTCGTGTCACGCTGGCCTCATAGTTATCGTACTTGACTCACAGTCTTTAGGTTTTGGTTTCGATCTCAGCTTGAGTATTTTTTCTTTTTTTTTTTATTTACAAGAAATGAATGGTTTAGTAAAAAACAAAATACTCACATGCATGTCTCAGTTTCTGTATTAATTAAAACTAGCAGTTCAGTCCAGCTTTGAGTCCTATGTACTGCTCATAACTTTGTGCATATGTATATCAATATATATATATATATATATATATATATATATATATATATATATATATATTATATATATATATATAAAAGTTTGACACATGTCCAGGTAACCTACATCTAAAATTTCAAGTGTATAGACCCAAAATTGGCAGAGGAGTTTGGTAGAGTCTGTAAAGGTCAACTCTTTCAACTTTGACCTCATAGCAGCCAAATTTTCACCAAAAAACTAATTAAAAAGCTTGCTGCATGTCTGAATACCCTTTATGTAAAATTTCAAATGTTAAGACCCAAAATTAGTTGAATAGTTTGCTAGAGACTGCAAAGGTAAAATCTTTTGAACTTTGACCTCTTGGCAGCCAAATTTTCAGCCAAAAACGGATTAAAAAGCTTGGCCTATGTCTGAATACACTTTATGAAAATTTCAAATGTTTAGACAAAAATTGGCTGAGAGGTCAAATTTTTTAAAACTTTGACCCCAATTTTGACCCTTTTGTCAACTTTTAAGTTCAAATCACGTTATAAAGTTTGATCCATGTCCAAGAAACCGACATCTAAAATTTCAAGTGTTTAGACCCAAAATTGGCGGAGGAGTTTGGTAGAGTACTCAAAAGGTCAAATTGTTGAACTTTGACCACTTGATAGCCAAATTTCTGGCCAAAAACCGATTAAAATGATTTTCCCAAATCTCAATACCCCTTATGTCAAATCTCAAGTAAGTAGATTGAAAATTGACAGAGTAATTTGATAGGGAAATGTATACACAGACACACACAGAGACAATTTCACTTTTATAGATATAATATTTATGTGTATTTTATGATCAGGCAACGCTGGGCGGTTTGCTAGTAATTCAATAAATGTAGATGTCAACTTTGTGGTCAAGAAAAATGTATTATCTTAAAAAATTTTTTTTAGCTTTTTTATTTGTTTTTTTTTATTGAAAACACTTTTTGCGTTTTTTTTTATAGAAGTATTTATTGAAATTAAATATATATATATATTTTTTTTTTAAACTATTTTGCGAATAGTATATATTGGATATATTTTTTCTATGATGTTGGAAATTTTATTTTTTTGATTTCAATCACTTTTTTTTTTTCAAATCAAAAAAATACGGTGCTTATTAAGATAGAGCCAACAGATTGATTTTTTTTAAATGTGGTTTTAAGCATGTTGAAAATAATAAATCCAAAAATTATGGAAATTCATTCAGAACAACCGCTATTGTGTTTTTAGTAAAAAAGTAAAAAAAAAAAAAAAAAAAAAAAAAAAAAAGAAAAAAGTCTATCGCTATTGGCTAAAACAAAACGTATTTGCAATGTTTAAGGTGTTTACATCTAGGGAAAATGTAATTTCCCCCAATTTTCTGTAAAGATTACTTTTAACTATAAACTATTACTCAAATGTTCATAATTCTTTAATATAATATCATTTTCAACATGACAAACAAAACTATATATCCAGGAAAAAAAAAAAAATCGATCTCTTGATTTTATCTGTCAATCATGTTTAACTTTTGTCCAGTAAATTTTAATATCTTAACTTCTCCCATCTATCTGACAAGCAGCAAAAACCCACCTCTTCACTATCGAGGTACCAGATGCTGAAAAGCTTTCTATTCTTAATAGTTTCTTCCTTTGCACTGGAATTCCCTCTGTTTCCTGCTTCTGACTGTACTAACATGAACAAGTTTAAATGTAATGTGAACAGACATCTTGCTACTCAACTACTCACAATCTCTTGCGTCAAAAAAACTGGGTCAAATTTTACAAAAACTGGTATAACGATGGTTAGAAGCGCAGATTATGTGTTGACAATTCGGGGTTGTATTGACCCAAAAGTTTTGAAGATGTCTCAACCTAAAGTTTAAAATAGCATCTTCGTTTGTGCATTTTTGAACAGCATTTCCGTCATTGTTAAATTTGAAAAAGTATTCACTTTGTTAAAAAGCTGAAATTGACAATGCATCATAATAATAATAATAATAATAATTGCTCTTACCAAGAAATAGGCCGTAGAAAATGAAAACCATAATAAAAGAAGGTAATAACCAGCAGATTTGAACAATAATCCAGCCGAAAGAACAGCAATCATTCTGCAAAAGACAAAAACATTACAAACTAGAAAAGAAAGAAAAAAATTATAATCTTCAGTTGAAGAAACAACTTTTTAAGAATCAGAGACATAAGTGAGCTGCAGTGATAAGCAACCTGAAATTGCTGCATATTCTCTCAAGAGGGAGGGGAGAGCACTAAAAACGACCACAAAAGATGATTTACTTTTTTCTTTGTTTCGGCATTCTCCCTGGAGCAAAACATTTTTGAAAGGGTAGAGAAGGGAGAGAGGGCAAAAGAGAGAGAGAGAGGGGGTTCAATTCAAAGTTTGTATAAATCCTTTTAGAAAATGTATTAGTTCCTTGTTTTTTTTTTTTTACCAATAGTCCTTTTTAGAAACAATCGTCACCATCTCCTTGTTTTAATCAGTATCCGTTCATCTATTAGATTACGTTTGTTTCTTTACTCAAAGATCTTTGCAAGTGGTATTTTCATGCGTGTGACCACAACTCTTCCAGAGAATTTGTAGCATCGCAAGCAAATGTTTACATAAGGCATGACAGTCTACCACAGTAGCAGATACAATAGTTAACCAATCATGGTTCCAGCAGCAAACTCCAAAGACATGATCAGAGGCCAGGATCAGCACGTTATGTTTCATTGTTCTAAGACAGGGTTTCAGCTGACCCTCACTTCATTTTTTACAACCCCAAGGAGTTGTTTCAATAACTTTGTAGATGAAATCATCTGAGTGACGAAGAAGAATGTGACTGGACCAGTGAAGACGTCTCAGGAGAGTTTGCTGTAGGGATGATATGTTGTAGTGAGAACAAACAGCTGTATTTGAAATGAACTGCTGCCTACGAAGACAAACGATGTGTAGTGATCAAACACCTTGAACTTTTGTATATTACTTGCTCTCCACAACAATTTGAAAAAGTGGTAAAAAACACAGCAATTTGAAAAAGTGGTAAAAAAAAAAAAAAAAAAAAAAGCAACTATACAACAAATAATTGTTACCATAGCCAATAAAAGTTACTTTGCAACCTACCTGCATAATTTTTTGGTGTTTTTTTTAAAGTAGTTTTAAATGCTTTTTATTTCATCTCACATTAATTCTTTATGGCTTTTAAATTTCTAATCAAGATGGCTGTCTTATCTATTTTTTTTTTCGGGGGGGGGGGGGGACAGTCCAGTCTCATTTTAGATTATCACAATTTTTGGTTGGGGGGGGGGGGAAAGAAATCACCATTGGAGATTGGGGGGAGGGTATTTTTATTTATGGTGGCTGCACTACCCCCCCCCCCCATTATATATGAAAGCAAAAATAGAGGGAGAGTTATTTTGATTTTATTTTGAATATTTCGACAAATTTTTACTGGACATAACGAATATAATTTTCAAGACATTTTCCTTATTTTCAAGGTAATAATAGAAATAAAGTCATTTCAAGGCAAAAGTCAAAATTCAAGGACTTTTCAAGTTTGTGCAAACTCTGCCATAAGGCTAATTAACAAATGTTTTTTTTATTTGATATTTTCGAAATTGCGCTAATACTTACCCGATATATTTATAACCAGAATAGGCCATGATGTCCGTGTATTTGAGATCCGTGTTGACATTTAGTATATAGAGACTGAGCATAACAACCAAAAGTTCCAAAACCAGCCACACTAAAGCAGAACTTGCTTGGATGCCAAGTTGTTCAGGGGTGAATCTGTTTTAAAAGGAAATGGAGAGAAAAAATTAATTTTCTTCCCTAATATATATATATTTTTATTAATATAAACAAATTTATATGGTCACGACTCTGGACATGCTAATGTTTTGAACAAATGGTCAGTTAAAACCAGAAGTGCTTGTCAGGTGACTTAATAAATCGTTGCTTTCCTCAGAAGGAACCAGTCCTCAAATCTTATTAACATTAGACTTCTTCCCGGTCATGGGTGATAAAATGAACATTCTACCCCCATGGATTAAATCTGTTCTGTTCAAAATTTCATGCAAATTACCAAGTTCAACAAGCTACACCTTGAAGAAAGTTGAAGGTTACATCAGCTGAAACAATTGTGAAAATGACTCAAGATGAAAAAAGGAGTCCAAAGAATTAAAATTCTAACATTGAATTTTGATTGTTCATCTTTCATTCAATTCCTGTTAATACAGAAATAATGTCAACGATTGCCTTGTGATTTTTTATCATAATTGTTTTTCATCATTTGATTTTTTAAATAGAATCATTAATTTTTATTATAAGGTGTACACAATTTTATAGTTTTTTTTTTTTTTTACATAATTAAAGGGTTCTAATAAAATAATTTAATTGGTAAACATTTAATTTCTATAATTTATGAAATATAGGATTTAATGTTCATAGTATTCAAAATTTCATAGGCATCATATACTTATCATAATGTCACCAAAGTTATAAACGATGTCTGATTTTAATGATATTTGGACATGTTGGACAAAATTTTATGAAATTTTGATCATAAAGTTCATTTGATAAAATCGAAACTTGGTGTTTATTTAGAATTAAACTGATTTTTTTACAACAAAATATCTTAAAACTTTGATGTACGCACTCGTCACAACGAAGATGTCATATTCCAAAAATCATGTAAATTGATCAAGTAGTTTTATTTTGTATTTTTTAAAATTTTATGAAGAAATGACACCTTATGTTTTGATCAACCATGTTTTAAAAAAAATTGATTTAATAAAATTGATTTTATTTTAAAAAAATTGATTTTCTTTATAAAAGAAAATTAAACTACTTGAACCATTTACATGACCTTTGGAATATGACATCTTTGGGTAACGATGAATACATACATTATAAAGTTTTTTTTGCAATTTAGTTTTTAAAATAGGTTTAATTCTAAATAAGCACCCAAATAATATCTTTTTTCCATTTCTAAAAGCCGCTGTAAAACATATTAAAACTGAATGTGATGATTTTGCAGTCATCAATTTATCTCCAATACAGATTTCTGTTATCAAGATAATATGTCGGACAGCAATAAAATTTAGTCCATAAATGGAGTCCACATAAAGCCACTAAGACTATTAAAGGCAAACAGAAGAATTAACATTGAGCATGATTAATATGATAATGTTTGTTTGCATAATGGATGCGAGTAGAGAGATTCCTACGATAATTGCACTTTTGAATCATTAAAAAGAAAAAGAAATGCACAGCTTACCTATTCTGAACGCCCATAACCACTCCGGTGGTAAGAAGGTACGTTACTAAAGCCATCACTAAAATAAGAATTAAAATTAAATTTAAAAACATAAAAAAAATGCTAACTAAAAAGAATAAAAACAACTAGAAACAACCTTTTAATATATATATATATAAAAAATACAGTTATCAACCAACACATTTTCCGTTATCTCTATAACTCATCAGTGTGTCCAGATTTAATGAGATTTAAAACCGAGACCCCCAGTAACAGGTACTCAGCATATAACTAATTTAGCTATGAAATTGGTTATGGGAGAAATAAAATTGTATTTTTTTAAAAACTCATATTCACTCCAAATGATACACAATGCCATTTGGAAATAATATTGACAGGGACACTATGTAGGGACTTGAGCAGCAAGATGCCTGTTCACATTACACTTGAACTTCTGCATGTCAGTACAATTAAGAAAGCAGAAGATGAGGAGGGAATTGCAAAGTCTAGCATCTCGAAGGAAGAAACTATTATAGTAGAGGCTTTCCGACATCTAGAGATCTCTATAGTGAAGGAATGTGATTTTGTTGCCTGTTGAGTTAGGGTTATTTATGTATGGGTGGCACAAGTGCTATGAGTTTGTCAGAGCATATCCATTAAAATAGTTGAAAGTGCGGAACGTATTATGTTGGAGATCTTTTTTTTTTTTACTTTGTGTAAAAGTGAGAGACCAGCGGTAGATGCACCAGCCAAAATGTGGCAACAATACTCCATGCATGGGTGACTGGTGGTTTCATAAAAATATAGGATGCTCTAATGTGCGAGTAATTTTTTAGTTGCTGCCATTCATTTATTTATTTTTACGATACTGACAACTGAAGGTACTCAATTCTTTCTACAAGAGTGAAAATCAATAAATAAAAATACATAAAAACATTGACACCCCACCCACACTCCATTTACAGTTAGGTAAAACAAATCCTTGAAAAAAACAAAAATGGTCATTTTTCAGCAATTTGCTACAAATGATATCAAACAAAATAATAAAATAAAACTTGAACATTATTAAAATACATAGAAATGAGAGAAACTTAATATTTTTTTAGAAAATAAACAGTTATTAAACATTTCCTAAAAAAGACTTGTTTCACCACACTGTACAGAATACTAAGACAATTGTTACCAGCAATGCCCAGAAAAAAATTAAATTTTAGATATTATAAATTGATTAAAGAGTTAGTTGTTGGGTTATTAAAATTAATCCATAACTTTTTGGCATATAAATGTTTGAAGTTAAAAATAAAACATCTTTGTTTTCATTGATAAAATTCTGTTTAAAAAACTATTGATGATAAAATAATGAAATTTGTCATGTGTAAAATTTGCTGGTGAATGTCCTGAAACTATTAAAAAAAGAGATATTTGAACATTTGAGAAATTTTACACTGATTCTATGATTATATTTGTTTGATTTGTAACTAATTTACCAAAATGAAATGTTTATCAATTTATCATCCACACAAGTGTATGTGTGTGCGTTGGGGGAAGAGTCTGCTTCTTTTTTATTTTAAAGCAATTATGTATGGTTTTAAGAGGTGTTTTGTTGGGATGGTGCTTACCACTCCAACTTAGTGTTAGTGGTTAGAGTCAAGGAATTTGGTTAAGAAAAAATTCTTTTTTTCAATAAAATAACATGTAAACATAGTTCATTTAAATTTATATACACATAAGTTAAGATAAAGCATAAAGTTACACAGGAACTTTATTACATTACCAAGTTAATAAGGAAGAAACCTTTTTAGGCCATACACAGTGATAACAATGAAACATTTAATATTTTTGATATTCATATTTTCAATTTTTCAAATTTGTTCACAAATTAAAAAATAAAAAAATTGCTGCCTCATTTACAGCTGCTGCTGATTGAGTTAACTTACTTAAATCAAGAAAAAAAAGTTACTAGTAATAAACCAATCCCACTCCTAAAGGAAAAAAATAATGCCTGGGTGGATGGCCTCCTCAAAATGATCTGAACCAAACAACACCTAATTTAAACAAAACTTTCCCAGATGATATGAAAATAGCTAAAAAATAAAAAAATGTTTTATTTATGTGCGTCCCACACCAGCAATGTATGTCACAAGGTCAATTTAATGTGAGAAAAACAGCTTTTGTGAGGCAACACTCTGGAAGAGTACAAAAAATAGCCATGAACTGACCTGATGGTTATCCCCGACAGGAGTACCTCAGATGACAGACAATACCCACCCCGTCTTTCAAAGGAGTAGATAATTCTTGGTTTGGTTGTGTTTTATGGCATATAAACAATTTTCCGGTTATTTAATGCCAAATCATTTTGGAAAAAGTTTTTATGTTTCTAGTTCATTATATCTTCAAATATTCTTTCATGATGTTTGGTTTGGTTGTTTTATAGAGAAAAATTGTTTTTCTTTTTGATTTTGCAGATGAATTGCAGAGAACATGATTGCAAAGAAAAACTGATAACATCAATGTTTGGCACATTTTAGGTTTGGAAGCCAGTAGCTCCAAACAGCCTGATTTGGTAGCACCATTAGTAATTCTTAGGTTTCCTATGACCAAATCAGACTATACCTTATTCCAACTCTAAAAGATCCATAAAGAGACAGTTTCTAGGTTACCAGAATGACATCAAGAACATCAGAGTTGAATCAAAAAAATAAAAGACAAAATCCAAAGTTAATCTCTTTCTGTTTGCCATCTCTCTTTCCAGCGACGTGTTAAATAATATTAATACTGTGACATGCCATGTACGCTACTAATTTACCAGTGTTGTTATTAGGGCACAGTTTTCAATTCTATCACAAATAGTATTCAATAAACTGTGTTTTTTTACACTTATCAAAGTTTGTATCCTGACAACCCTAATATATATTATACAATTATTGTGACTTTCTATAACAAAAAAAATCCAACATTCACCATTTCTCAAATCTTATACCAAAATCAAAATGAAGTCATCTTTGTTCCTTTAAAAACCAATTCATTAAAGAAATCACCGGTTATATATATAAAAAAAAAAAATAACCTGCTATATGTAAAAAAATAAATAGCCTGCTATATAAAAAATTTTTTTTAAATCATCTGGTATATATGAAAAAAAAAATGTTTAAAAATCACCTGGTATATAAAAAAATTACTTGGTATATAAAACAAGATTTTTAAATCACCTGGTATAAAAAAAAAAATTTTTTTTTAAATCACTTGATATAAAAAAAAAAAAAAAATAATAAATCACCTGGTATATAAAAAAACCAAAAAAAAAACCAATCATTTGGTATATGAAAAAATAAAAGAAATCACCTGGTATATAAAGGTCTGGAGCATTGATTTCATCGCGTGGTGCAACAGGTTCATCATGATTGAAACGGATGGACCAATCCTAAAATATAAGTAAAACAGTTATTTAAATCTATATTTTTGATTTTAACAGGTATGAAACAGATATCAATAAAAAAATAACATTTATTATACCTTTTTAGGCATCTCGTATTTTAATAGCTGCATAGTTAATACTGGAATTATATCACACACACAAAAGATAACTCAAGGAGTCAAGAAAACGAGAAAAAAAAATTAAAAGAAAACCACAAACATACTTTGATAACACATGTTACACATACGTTTTGTTTTTTTTATTCATGAAACACAGGAGATTAATTGATCTGTACTGAGATGCAGAAAATGATCTCCAATATTTTTCTATATCGGGCAAACTAATGAGGTTTTACAAAATGTTGTGAAGCATTACTCATCCTAAACATTAAAACTGAGAATCAGGGGCCAGATTTATAGAGGCATCCTAAGTGGGGAGTTGTGCAGCAAGATATTTGTTCACATTACATTTAAATTTACAGTCAGGGAAACAGGAAGACAAGCAGTTTGAAAAAAGAAGTTATAAGAGTAGAAAGCTTTCCGACATCTGGGAATATTTACAATGAAAAGTTATTTTGCTGATTATCAAGTTGTGATCCATTTCTAAATTGCAAGTGAAAAAGCAAATTGATTTCTTTCTTGTCCTTATTGTAATGCAGCTTCAGTTAAAGCAGTTTCTTTCCAAGAACTGCAGGCTTGTGGAACTCTCTCCCTGCTGACCGTTTTCCTTCTACTTATCACCTTGGTCTTTTCAAAAACTTAGGCCATTAGGCATTTACAATCTTTACAATAATCATTGTTCATTAGCTCCTTACATCAAGTGGCTTCATACCTTGTCTGGAACAATTTAAAAAAAAAAAAAAAAAAAAAAAAAGAAGAGTAGTCTAGGATGTAGGGGCAATCTTTACTCTATCTTGTTGCCAGCTCCATTCATTTAATCTATAGTTGAGGCTGACAATATGGTTATAGGTCAGAGTGAAGTTGGGACTATAATGGCAACTTATGGCCAACTACATACTCCATTTAATTAAGCAACGTTAAGCCTGGTTAGTACCAGATGGGTGACCAATTTGGGAATCCCCGGTGCTGTATATAGGAGGGCGTCAAGACCTCTTTGCAAGAGTTGCAAAATCCCAATGCCATCATCTTCTCTAATGGGGACATACATTCGACTAGGGATTGCTTGTAAATTTCATATTCCTATGGAACTTCTTTCATCTGGAAGAAACCGGTTAAATCTGTATCGGATTCGTGTGTTTTTTTGTTTGCTTTTTTACACACTCCATGCGACGAAACCAAAGTAAAAAAAAAAAAAAAAAAAAAAAGAAAAAGCATTTACTTACTGAGTGTGTGAAAGGAAAGCAAATAAGAGCCAGTTTCTTCCCAACATAATTTGTATCGACGGCAAAATAATATTTCAGTTTAGTTGTTGACACATATTTTTCAAGCTGAAAAGAGAAAAATATTTTCTAATTATGATAATAAAAAAATTCTAATTAATGATAATAACAAAATAAAAAAAATAGAAGAATTTATAATAAAACAAGTGAAGTGTAGCAAGATTCCAGGCGATATCAGATGGTCTTGCTTTTCAAATAGAGGAAGAGAGGGTGGGGCAGGGGCGGAGATATTTGATCAAGGAAAAAAAAGAAAATTGTCCCTGGGACTTTATCAAGAAGAAGGAAATAGTAGATAATAATTGTTCTTAAAGAGGTTTTAATTTCCATTTTGTACTTATGTAGCGATAAGAGGTAAAAATGTCCATAAGAAATAAAATATTTCAATGGGGGGGGGATAAATAAATAAATATGATAATGAGATTCTTGAGTTTGGCAGAAAAACAATACGGGATCATTTTCTGAAAGAACAATTCAAATATTATGGAAACAATGACTTGGGTTCAAAATGTCTGCTTTGGTGTCTGGGAGATGTTGTCATTTGAGTCCACCTGTTGTATTTAACTACCAGGCCACCAAGTCAGTGATAAGTTAGTTGGACAGATAAATAAATAAATTGAGGGAGAGATACGGTCACGAAAGAGAAGGAAGAGGTTCACAAGAAAAGAGAAAATGAAAAGAATATAAAATAAGGAGATAGAGAAAGGAGTTTACCAGAGAAGAAAAAGAATAAGATAATGGGAAAAAGAAAGAAGAGGTTTAGAGGAAAAAAAAAGAAAAGTAGTCTTCAAAGGACAGAGGAGGGGAAGAGGCCAGATTTATAAAAATGATTGGCTTTTTAGAATTAGGGTCTTTTTACTGGCTGGCATCGAGACATCCACATCGCTCTCGCCCCGCCTGGGGAGGGGGGGGGACGAAACCCTCATAAAAGGTAAGTTGAAAAGCTCTTGTTCTTAGCTGGAAAATTAATTAGATGAACTTAAGTTATACAACCTGCATCATGAAGCTCGGATCAAAGAACTCTACTTTAAACAAGTGTAAAATGATTTATGAATAATTATTTTGTTTGGTTTTTACGAAAATGAACCAGAGTTTTTCTTTGTTTCTCGATTGCCAGCCTGAATGAAAATGCAGTTTATTTCAGGTATGCCCTGACGCCAGATGATGAAAGAGATAGACTGGATCCAGCACGAAGCCAGAGTGACAGCCGAAGTGGACGATGTTGCCACACGGACTTAGCGTCATGCACATTTTGCGTGCCCTGAGCAGCAGAGAGATATTTTCCAGTGACCAGTGAGAGTCTGGTCACCCTTGAGGAGTCCACCACTAGACAAGTAAGAATGTAGCCCTGTTGGGTTGCATCTATGGTCCTGTGAGCTGGGAGCGATGAACACGGCCAAAAGTATATCACAAGTATGCTCCCGTGAACCAGGTTAGCGATGGATGTGGTCCTGCCCCGGCTCTGGACGAAGATTGGGGGTTAGGGTTATAGAAGCATGCCTAACCCCCCCCCCATTTAGCTCTAAAAGTCCCTAAGGCCTTAACATATTTAAATTTGAGTTCAGCACCATACAAAACTGCTAAATACACATACACAGAAAATTTTGGACAAATATGGTAAGATAGTCCCAAAAATGGAGTGTTTTTATTAGCCCTAAAAGAGCCTCTGGGACACACCCAAGAGTTATCGCAAATTATAGATAAACAAAATTATATAGAAATCAGTTAGTTACTTCAGAAAGTTTTATAAAAACCCAAGGCATCAATTTTTTTTAATAAGCACAAAAGTGTCAATTTTAGCCATTTTAATTCGAAAGCTACCCCTAGGTGAGAGGGGGGGGGAGGGGGGGCAACCGGAGCTTTCCCGGAAAATCTGTTCTGTTACTTTTTTTATTCTTATCATGTTTAACGTTTGTGCAAAATTTCAAAAATTCCAAGGTGTAGTCATTGTGGAAAGTGCGGACAGATGAACGGACAAGATTGAATTTACAGGTCCACCCTTCTTTTGTCGGGGGACGAAAAAGAATTTCTAACTAATGATATTACCATGAACAGCAATAATCAAACAAATAAATGCTGAGGTAGATTGGTGATCTGTTAAACGCATTTCAGGTGAAAACATTAGATACTTTTGTGTCGTGTTGAAATTAGAAGTTACGAAAAAAATCATCTGGTAAAAAAATAATTACAAGTAAAAATTAGAATTTATTGAATTATCAAATTTTGTTTTGTTTTTTATGTGGAAGAGTTGTGCGACCAATTCAGTAAGACAAACTTATCTCCTTTGACTTAAATTAAGGATCCAACATTTTTAAAGAAGATACTTTTGACATGGCACATACATGTGTAATGTCATGTGTCACCTGAGATGCATTCGTTTAAAAATCTCACCAATTTATCCAATCAAATTTTTAATAAATAATTTATTCAGTTGATTCAATAGTAAAGAGTAGCAGAGGTGCAATGAACAATTAATACATAGTAAACTAGTAGGATTACCCAGCATTGCCCAGGACTTTAAATTTCTGTAAAAAAAATAAATAAATAAAAGTATAACTAAGCAATCGGATTGATATTGTAATTTCAAATTACATTTTGGGATAAAATCAGAAAAAAATAATTATGCCATTAGCGAGGTTTGAACTCACAAATTGTCTCAAAATACAGCAAGCTAACCACAGCGGAAGGTATGAAATTATGATCCAATTAAATACATAATCCAGACTCCCCCCCTCCTCTTTCAAGTCAAAAAATGGTCAGCAACGAAAGAAAGATCACGATTTAAAAGATATTTAGGAGAATGCCTTGTTTCTAATGCAAGTTCTAGTAAATTGATCCCCCATATTAGATAAGAATAATAAACTTATTGCCCATATGGTTGGTGGAGGTAGAGGTTTGGTGTGGTCTTTTTTTTTTTTTTGTTTTTTTTAATTTCTTTGAAAATAGTTGACTGGAACAATAATTATGGATTTTAATTATAACAATGTCGTTTGGCTATTATTTAATTATTAATTGAATCAAATTGCCATGAAATATATATATATAGTTAGTTATAAAATATATATGGCGATTAAGCTACACTGAATATTCCGCGTTTCATCCACTCTAGGATTCTTCAGGCTTATGCGCAAGCCTGAAGAATCCTAGAGTGGATGAAACGTGGAATATTCAGTGTAGCTTAATCGCCATATATATTTTATAACTAACTAACTAGCTCTACCTACGTATTGAGCACTTTTGAAATAAATACTTAAAGTTTACGCATAAATTTATACTTTCGTACATTAATTTTATGTGAGTAAATGAAGTATATACATATATAGTATAAATACCAATTTCATTTAAACTTTTGCAACAATATTGTTGTTGCTTTTATTATTATTGTCACCATTGTTGATATTCTTATTAATATTGTTATGATTTTATCACTTTTAAATTAAATTTAGTTTTCTTTCTTTATTAATGTTAGGATTGTATGACCTTGTAATGTTTTTAGCACTCATCGTTTCATGCCTCTCCTGCTGTTTAGACGACTTCCGCTGTCTGGATTAACGCCTACACATTTGCAATTCTAACTTGAATTGACCTAATTTTCAAATAACGTGTGCTCTTACCATTTGATGCCTGACCAACGATGGAAGCAGATCAGTTGGTTACATTTAACTTTTAACCTTGCGATTTTGGAGCATTCTCGGCAACTGCAAGCGGATTTTTATATTCCTATAAGATACATTGAATTTCTTTTTCAATCATATTATTTCTCGTTCTGCAATTACTTTTCCAATCATTCGACAACTCCCTTGTGCATTTTGCTGACTTTGAATTTCTGACTATTTGTTTTTAAAAAATCTTTTTTAGCTTTTTGGATTTATGATCGAGTGAGTCTTCATGCACTCTGGACCTTCTATACCCAGTTTGTTTTTTTCTGAATTTTTCCCCTATTTTATTATGTTTTAACTGACATGAACAATTTTTTTGCAATTTATGACTAACCATCATAAAGTGCTATTTCATTTAATGCCATAACTAGCAAATTTTAGCTCAGTTATAATAATAATTTGCTAATATCTTTCTTTATTCTGAAGAGAAGAATAGCATTCTTTGAAACTTTTGGAGTATTCTGTTCAACAATTTACTTGTAAATTTTAATTTACAGTCTTGATTTCTTTTCCTTATATATATATATATTTAATTTGAGGTTTTTCAAAAGTAGGGTAACCAGGGAAATATAACAAGGTTAATACAAGATTGCTAAATACGGAGGTAGAGCAAGTTACATTTTAAATTTGTCTTTACATAAGCATGCTCATGACTGTGTAGCAACAAATTACTGTTTATGTAAAGACAAATTTAAACTATATATATATATATATATATATTATATGAATGATGATGCTGATGCTTGCTACATCTTTCCAGATGATTTTTGTTACATTGAGTCCTCCCCCATCTTGCTTTTATATATATATATATATATATATATATATATATATACATACACACACTTTTGGTTAGCTGCACCCTAAAAATCTTTAAATATTGAAATCTTTCATTTTTTTTGGTGGGGGGGGGGGGTGAATAATCCGGTAGATTAGTATCCAATCGATAATTCGCTAAAAAAAAAAAAAAAAAAAAGAAAAATTGACAAAAAGAAAAAATTATGAGTGGTGTGAACATTGTACAGGTCGACCGAAAAATCAAATGAAAAGATTTTTTATTTTCTTGATATATCCACTCATGATTTTTATGACCGTTAACTGCGGAAGCAGATTTACTCTGTTTCAGAAACAAACCTAACTTTAAGCTGCAAGGTGTGGATGCACACCTGGTGATTTTCCAACATTACGCCATACCTCAGTGACTCTTTTTATAAAACACTTTTGTACCAATTTTCTTAATTTGCTTTCCATATACATTTCAACTGGACAGAAAAGAAACCAAGTATTAGAAATGGCAAACACTGAAAGGTATCTAATAAGAACAGTATGGAGAAGACAAATGAGATTCAGGGGCCATGCCCACAGAAAAAGCGGAATAGAACAAATTTGGAGAGAAAGATCGATGGTAGAAGCAGAGGACGACAGTGAGAAACATACGTTGATAATCTGAATACCTGGGAAACATCGATAATGATGAGCAACAATGAATTCATGAATGCCGAGAGAGAGATGGATGGAGAGCCATAGCCGTCAATACCTGTACCAGGCAGGACACCAATTGATAATATATTTAAAAAAATCTCTTTTCCAGAACAAAACGATTTTAATTATAGATATGAAAACCTTACTGACAGAAAAAATTTTCAGAGATACTAAATACTTATTTTTTTATTTGTTTTGTGAATAATTTACATTATTACATGATTGATTGTTTTAGCTTTGTAAAAAAAAATAAAACACTTCGTATGCTGCCAGAAGTGATACACAACCAGCAACTTCACATGTTAATCATTACCAATGCAGTCTTTTCAACTTTTCACAAATAAAACTTTAATCAATTTTCACAAGATATAGTAACGCACGTTTTTATGCATATATTCCTTTCCTTGTCCAGCAAGTGACGATCCATATTGGACAGCCATTGACGCCATTGGATCATTGAGAATCTGTTCCCCTGGAAACGACATGGTCGGTTGTGGTCCGTATTGCGGCTGTCCATAAGCCATTGGATAACCTACAAATACAAAGAAATTAGAGTTGATAAAAATAAAAGGGGGGGGGGGAATGTTTGCATTGTTTTATGACATATTTACTCCAAAATGTGATCCCTTAAATTGTACCTAATATTCTCCCATAGCTGGGGAAAGTTGAGATTTTTTTTTTTTTTAACGATCTTAAAGCATAAGTGAATGAAAAGAATAGATCACAAACTAACTATAGATTAAGATTTGAGAGAGAGGAACAAAAGGTGGGAAAAGGAGAGAGAGGGTGAAGGAAAGAGAGAGGGAGAAGAACAAAGGGTGGGAAAAGGAGAGAGAGAGAGAGAGAGAGGCTTACCTTGGTCCGGAGCATAGCCATAAGGTTGTTGTTGGCCACTTGTATCTTCAAACAGCGGGGGACGTGCACCGCCAGCACGGTTGTTCCGTTTCTTTTGTGTGGCAGCTAAACCCCAAAGAATGAAAGGAGAAAAGAAAAAAAAAAAACAAGAAAAAAATGCTTGAGATAAGTTATTTTGATAACAGAATTTAAAAATGCTTCAATTACAAAGACGACAGACATATTTTTAATCTTTTTATTCCAATCTAGAATGTCCCTTTTATGGGGAGCAGGATTTACACCACATTAAAAGCTGACCTTGTGCCTAACTTTGCTCTTGTGGGAGAGGCAAGTAGATAGGTAATAAATTAACCCTTTCTTACCAGGTGAACTATTTTGGAGAAAAATACTTTATTTTTCGTTAAACTTTACAGTGAAAATTGACAAAAAAAAAAAAAAAAATCTTTGCCATCCTTACCAGTTTCTCTAATATATAAAAGTCACTTTGTGTGTGTTTGAAGTCCTTATAGGTTCCGAAACGACTGAGCTCATCATGCAAATTTCACATAAAGCTAATTTATATTTCTGGCAATGTTCTTAAATATGTTTTGTGCAGAATTTATCCGATAAGTATCAGAAATCAAAAAAAAAAAATCCAATCTTAAAAATAGTCTTTCTTATAGATAAAAAAAAGAATTTTTACAGGGGAATATTTTGTTACACTGGCCAAGGGAAATATTAAAATCTAAGCAAATCATTTCTTCTTAAAAAAAAAAAAAACAAACCCAGATTTATAGTCATCTGGAGATATAGCTCAGTGGTAGAGCATTCAACTACAGATCAAATGATTCCTTGTTCAAGCCTGAGTGTCTCACCATTTTAATTTTTTTCTTTTTAATGATTTAAGTTTACAACAAAAGAGGTACCATTGAAAATCGCTGCAAATCATTTCTTTATTTGCCTATTTTAAAACTAAACATTAATGAGGAGTGACTTTTCCAGGGTATTCATTGTCAAGTTTGATATTGTAAACAGACGGAATTTGATGAACAAATTTTTTTTTTTTTTTTTTTTTTACATATTTTTTGTGAATTAGTCCACTTGGCAAATTATTCCTCGTAATATATAATAATCAATATAGGATTGATTCTATAATAATACATATGCAATCTGCATAAATTAAAATATGTTTAAGTGTATTGTACAACCATGCAGGATTGGGCAGGCAACTAGTATTTTTTTAAAGTATTTTCAATGCCTTGCTTCCCCCCCCCTCACATACAAAAAAAAAAAGATAACTCCAAAAAAGGGCTTAACCTGAATAATGATGCTTTTAGAATCTTGAAAGATTTTATAATAGACAATACTCATATGTCAAAAGTAAAACAATGAAAAAAGAAAGTTTGAAATTAAACGTATAAAGTTATCTTGTTAGATTTTCAAAGTCATACACAAATAGCAATCTGTCTGACATATCGGTATTCAACTTAGGCTAGTTATTTATTTTTTATTTTCCTTCCACAATATTGACAGAAATATATTTTACCTTATTTAGCATCACTCATCAAACCCTTAGAAAAGGAATGAATATCTTTCCCTCCAATTACAAATTAAATAGTAGACTCAAATAATCTAGAAGTAAAACTGGAATGACGCTAGTCTCTTAGTGCTCATCCCAGTGTTAGATAAGATACAGGAGGGAGGAGCATAAGTTGCAGATTGATCTTTCCATGACCATATTAGGAGAAATTAACTTCCACTTTTCAGTTTACTATTTATTCGGACTTTACTGGAAACAGACGTGTCTGTTATTAGCTTGTGTCCAAACTGCTGAGAGTGCCTCCTCCCTTCGCTCAAGTACTTAACAATCATGGTCACTGAGATTGGTTTGCCAGAGAGCTCCAACAAACTAATGAACCTTATCTGTGTGGTCTCATATTTTAATAAGAATTTCTGTCAGCATAAATAACACCCTGGTGTTAATGGTGGAAAGGGAAACTGTCACGTCATCAGATAAGAATAGAGTCCAGTTGAGACACAGGACCAAATTAATTGGCAACTCTTCATATATGCAGCACCAACATTTTTTTCAGCCGTTTTAGACATTTCCTTGCAGTGGACTCCAGCAATGCCAATTCAGGAAAAGTGCGGTTGAGATTACGCAAACCTTACATCACTATAGACTCCCAGGGTAAATGCTTTAGCAGTATGTATCCACTGTCTCTTGAGAATGAGAGAAAAACAATTTTTTTTTTTTTTTTTTTTAGTCGAAGCATATTTCGGTAGCAACTCTTTTATACGTTTCATTAAATAAAACTGACAAAGATTTTTCTCCCTTTCCTTGTATTGTCACAAATATGGATTTTTTTTTTCTTTCTGATGTAATAAAAAATTAAAATTGGCCATCAAACAATATAAAAAAAAAAAGAAAAAAAGAATGGAGAGTTCCTTGTCAGTTTTATTTAATGTGTATATATATATATATATATATATATATATATATATACATACACAAGTCCAAGTATATTGATAACATGAACTAAAAAACATTTTTTTTTTTTTTTAAAGCACTCAATACACAAGCAGAGCCTTTAGAAATACAGTAGAACCGAACCCCAGAATACAGTGGCCTTAAGATACAATTTTTTGAGGTTACGATGTGGAATACAATTTTTTCAGGACCCTGGTTATGATATTTGCTCCGCCTTACTGTGTTATTTGATTACATACATGTGTATATGGTCCCATATTTTGTTACTAATTTTTAATATGTACTGTATAAAATTTTGCTTAGGCCCCGCCATATGGCGATTTCACCTTACAATCCCAACCCCAGAACGGATTAATGCCATATCCCAGGGTTCTACTGTACAATTATACAAACATCATGAAAAGCCTACGCGGATTGACCAATGTTAGGACATCAATCGACAAGGCATCTTTTTAATATATATATATATCTGTTATATACATATGCACACAACATTGTCAGAGATGCAGTGAAGTCATTTTAGTCATAATTTCTACATCTTTAAACATTAACTAGACAATTATTAAATTGATCATTTTAAAGTAGGAGTTATCTCCCCATTGCTAATTTATATCTTAAAATGGTTTCATATTAGCAACTATCTGGGTGGATCAAGTACTTTTTAAAATAAATTATAACTAAGTATACTATTATATCGTTAACAACACAGTAAAACAATAACATATGAAAATTGGTCAGTTAAAAGCAAAGTCTGATTTTTCAGTTTAACTGCTATTTGAACAAAACTTTGAAAATCCAACAATATAACTTTATATGTTAAATGAATGTTATATCTGAATTAATCTTTTACTCTTGACATTGAATTTATAGTTCGATTTAAGATACAAACAGATTATGAACAACATTAAGCAGATTAGAGATTACAGGTTTGTATCTTTTTGTTTTGCAATTAGATGATTTCACATGAATAGGACAATTACAGATAAACAAGATCACAAAAAAACAGTTTTGAATTTTTTAGATGATTCGATTATTTGTATTTGGATTCTTTGGACTATTGTTCTCATTTTGAGTGTTATTTTCACATTTTGGCCAATGTAACCTCCAACATTCTTCAGGTGTATCCTGTTGATCTTGTGAATCTTTCTGCTGAACTCGGGAATCTGCATGAAATTTCGAGCAGAACTCTTTAATCAATCCACGAGAGCAGCATGTTTTCGTTCCATCAGCCATGATTGGGCAGAAGACTTAAGTAATTCACAATTGTATTCTTGGGTGTCGTCTGCACTGAAGCTTAAATCTTCAACTCCCAAAAAAGTAATCTTTCCAACTCAATTTAACCAAGTACTCTATCCATTATATCACAGCCTGCAAGATGAGAACATTAATCTGAAGAATCCAAATATAAACATCAAAGCAGTTACAGTTATTCAGAAATAAAATAGAGTCACCGGCAAAAATTTTAAGATAGCAATTTTTCTTGTTACGTATTGCATCATATACGGCATAATCACGTTGGTACATCAGTTTCCATTAGATCACCAAAGTGACATTGAGCCTGGTCAATACTAAAATGGGTGACCACATGCTTTATGTGCTCAAAGCCGTTAAAGAGATGGGCACCGCCAGGCTATTCTTGCTTAAGATGCTGCATGAATAATGCAGTCCCCCTCCTCAACCCCACAATTCTGAAGGGTAAAGGGACGCATCATGTTTTTCATCATACAAAGACACATTGATTCTGCATCAGCCATTACGAATGTATGGTTTTAGTGATTCACAACATTTTCCCAATTACAATTCTCTGCAACTTCACCTGAAAACGAGAGCAAAGTTGATCATAAACATAACGTAAAAGAATGTGATAATAGGAAAAACTAAAGCATATTTATATTTGGGGGGGGGGGTAGTAAATAAACAAAACTTTCAAATTTAAGAGAAAATAAAGAACTTTGTGTCTTAATGAATATGTATAAGCAGTAAACACAACTAGTACCAAAACTCATTCTTCAAATTCTATTTTTTTTAGTTCAACTAGTTACAAAGAGAAATAACTCAGTTGTGTACTTTAATTCAATTTAATTCATTTATTGATTAATTCAAACGATCAACCACTGGCCTGTCGAAGTTATGTTTTGATGGTATGTTAGAAGGCAAAAGAAACAGAGGAAAGCTAAGGAGAAGGTGAAGAGAAAATGTTTTTGATTAGACATCTCTCAACAGTTGTGCGTCCATCAATCAACTTGCCTTGGATCGGAAGAAATGGTGAAAAATAAATCATATGAGTTCGCAATCCGCAGCAAGTGGAAGATGCAACACATGTTCTTTGATTTAAATCGATGTATAATATAAACCATTTCTGCTTCAAAGTTGTATCTCTTCAGATGAGAATGGAAGATTCTTATTTCATTAGGGTTTTAAAGAATGCAGAATCTCGGCAGCCAACAACTGATGTAAGCAATTTTGAATGTTAAAAAAAGTTATAAGAGCGGCACCATTTTCTGATGTTTTATGCATGTCAATATGTGTTAGAAATCAAAAAGATGTTTGGGATTCCTGTTACCAAAAACTTCTGGAATCCAACTAAATCGATTGCAAACCATGATAGCTTTAATAAATCAAAACTCAGAAAAGCAAGGCATTCAGAATGCCTGATGGGTGATATTTGCTTGTCTCAACGGTTTCCAGGTAATCAATGTCCAAAGTGAAACAAGAGTTCTAGACTGATGATGTGAATGTACAAATAATGAAAAGTAACGTACAAATGCTGAAGTATGAAGGTCATCAACTTCGTTAAGAGCATCCAAGAATATTTAAAAATACTAACCTTTTTACAAAATATCGAAAAAAAAAAAAACACATTTACAAAATGATACTCTACCAGTGCAACTCTATAATCCTGAGTGGATTGAACAAAATCTTTCCAATGGCTTAGTCACATCAGAAATAAATTTATTCCAGACGAGATATGGACAGTGCACCATGCATGCTAATATTGTATCAGATTCCATAAGTTGCTGGTCGGAGATCATTTCCAGGTCAGACTTTCAGGTGCTGTGTTTAACCAGGTTTTCACTTGAAAATCATATTTTTTATAAGATTTTGATGTCAATGGTATCCCTCATCCAGATTCCAGGCAAACAATTTATAGTTATTTTTTATTTTTTTTATTATAAAGGAATCCCCACTTATCAAGGCCTGGAGGCCACTCGAGGATAAGAGTTAATGAGTGTACGATAGTCAATGGGATAATATCACGTACTAACCATTAGTAGTGTTTGTGCTCAATGAAACGTTTTCTTCTCAAAACAGAAAAGAGAAAAAAAAAAAAAAAAGTAAGATTCGAAATTCTTAATCAACATTCTATTTCTTCACCCTCGCCGCCGCCATCATAATTCACTTTTCATCCTCTTTCCAATTGACAGCAATCTCACGTGCACAAATAAAATGTCACCGTCGTTGCACAAACAACAAGTCTTTTTATATTGCCGCTTTGAACCTCGATTAAATTTGTCTTTATCTTATTTTCCGTATCGGATAGGTTTCAGGTTCAGATGCCAGCGCTTCTATACAGAGGACATATGCCAACCGTTGCCGCTTATTGCTGTGATTCTGCACACCGTTATTGCTGTTGAGACCGTCCTCCCAGGAATTACCTCCACCTTTGGAGGAATAGTGTAGTATATGTTCATTCGTCATGATACAATACACAGGCATTATCTCTTCCTTTTGGAGAAAGTGGTAGTGTAGTATATATTCATTTGTCATGATACCATCTTCCAAAGCAAATATTTGATAGTGATGTAAAGAAACTAAATTCTTCAACTTAAAAAATAATTTAGTCACAAAATTAAGTATTATTACCAGCAGAAAATAGAGTTTCGTATAACTGTCACCAATAACCTTCACCAAAATTGAATAAAATTAAATATAATTACCTCATCATTCCAACAAAAAAGGAGAAAAATCTCAAAGAAAATTTGGAACTAATTTGTTTTAGCATTATTTGACACTCAGCATCATATTTTAGACAAGTTTTTCTGATCTCCTATGCACAATCGTTTGCAAAATGAATACTGCTTAAATCATGTGATCTACAAGAATTAACCCATTTCACATAATGAGTGAATTCCTAGAGATCAATATAATCTGTTAGTCACATGCAAACTTTGATTCTAACTAGCCAATTTTCATTTGTTATTGTTGTATCATGTTATTGGCAATCAACTAATGTATTTCCCTGCAGTTTATTAAAATTGCAAAAAATACTTAACCTGGTTCAGTAGTAATATAGAAACTCTTAAATACCTAAAAAGAAAAATCAACTATTTCATTCTTATTCGACTTTTTTTTTTTTGTTTTAAGCTTAGATACTGAACCTAACAAAAAAGATGTTTTATATAAAATGGACATATTTATAAAATATATGCATAACATTAAGGAAGGTAATCATGTAAATGCTTCATATTTCTTTAAAAGGAAATGCATTTTTTTGTGAAATAAGAAACGTTTGCCTATTTTTCCAATACATGATTGGTTTGTTCAAGAAATGTAACATTTCTCGCTGTTGGTTTTTGACAAAATGGATTCTCTTAAACTGAAGAGGTCTCTTTTCAGCATCTACAGTTAAGCAAGGTTACACAATCTCAAACTGCACCTCTTCTGAACTGGCATTATTAGAGACTAGTGGCAAGGAGAACTCCAGGATAGCTAAAAACACTGCACAGATAAACTGAGAAAGATGGTCTTATTTTGAGAGTTTTCATTTAGACTAGTTGTACAAACAAGGCTTGAGAGTCTAGACTACCCTACTACTTAACCCATAGATGGAAGGAGGATATATGGATTCATACCTTTCCCAAAGGTATTAATTAAAGTGATACAGAACTTGAACCCAGAATGTCGAACTCTCAGTCCACATCAGTAATCATAAGATGATGCCACTTTCATAGCAATAAACTAAATCAGTTATATTTGAAAAATGTGAAAAAAAAAAAAATTTATAGCTTTATTCAAAAAAGATATTTTATCACTAAAATAAACAGAAAATTAATTGTATATTTTTTAAAATATTTTTTTTAGTTGATATTGTGAAATGCAATCTCTAAATTGCATTAAAATAAATAAACAGATGAAGTGATTGAAAATTGTTCAATAATTTGTGTGGAAAATAATTTGTGTAGCATCACAAAATTGCATTTTTTTTTTTTTTTCTTTACAGTTTTCTAGGTTTTTTTTTATCAACCACAAAATGGTAAACAATGGAACCCATGGAATTCCTATGAATAAAAAAAGAAAAAATTCAAACTTTCAATATTGTTAGTAGATAAAACGAAGCAACACCAAAAAGCATATCAATAATAACATTCAAAGTAATGTACTCCTCAAAAGTCATATGGAAGACATTATTGCTTTTATATATGTGGATAAGAGCATTTAGAGGAAAAAAAAAAAATGACGTTTTTCAGTATGACCCTCTCATTTGCATGTGTGTGCGTACCACCAAAGCACATAAATTGGATAGCAAAATAATGTTGCGCTACAATTATATAAGAATAACAATACTTCTATAATAATAGATATGGAGCAGTATAAGAAGGCTACAGCAATGCAGGGAACCAGCTGTTGTATTGATATTCATTGGTCCTTTTTCTTTTGAAAAAGAGATGAATTTCTCGAAATATTAAAATCTCCACTATCACGGTTATATCAAACAGTTAAGTTCATATTTACTGATTTGTATTGTCGTTATCTTTAAAAATAAATGGATATATGAAGTTAAAAAATAACAAAACAAATAAGACCTTCGTTTGTCCATTTTTGTTCATACGTTACACCAATACAACAGTCGGTTTCCTGCATTGCTATAGCCTCCATATCTATTTACCAGCAATGCTTCAAGCAAACTACCTTTCTCTATTATAATAATAATTATATAAAAATGATGAAACTTAATTTTTGTTATGCAAAAAGAATGTCTTAACAGATATGTCAAACTTTATGAATTTTGCAAATTTAAACAAACTAGAATATTAGTAGCGGTTGTGATCCAAAGAGTCACGGGTATATTTACAATTAAAAATCAGACATTTTTGAAGCATCCGAATCAGAATAATTTAAGCCGAATTTCCAATTCCAAAAACGATTCTTTTAATTTGCTTAAAACTTATATTTCTATTGCTGGTACTAATTTATAGATTTTAAATTTACTATTAAAACTGAAATTTTTTAGATCATTATGAATTTCTGTAAAAATAGCACTGAAAAAAAAAATAAAATAAAATAATGACCGGGTAAAAATGTTACAAGTGAAAAATACAGATGAAAACCCACAATAAGTTTATAAAAATCTTGGATACAATGTATAAAATGGAAAACATTAAGTTTGTCGAATTAAAAAGAAAATTATATCTAGAATTAAAAGCAACACGAAATGAAATTCTACCTTTGTAGCAATCAGGTGATTTTATAATCAGAATCAATAATTGTATCGGAATCTGGAAAAATAAAACACACAACAACAATAATAAAGAAAATGATTTATTTCAAGATTTTACTGCAGTTTCATGGAGTTCCTAATTCTGAATGTCCTTACAGAATTTCAAAGAGAGCTTAAAGGGAGATTTAATTTTTTTTCACTTTGAAAGTAAAAGAGAAAAAAAAAAAATAATCACCCCCCCCCACCCCAAGTCCAGACTTGATTGAGTAGTACATTATTTGCATGTTATTTTGAAGTTAGAAGCATGCAAGAAAAAGAAGAAGCCCTGGAAATAAAGAATTCTCACCTGAAGGTCAAAGGTGAACATCATCATGAAATGGGAGACAAAAAAAAAACAAAACAATCAAGCATTAAAAGTTTTTTTTTTTTCTTTTTTTTTTTAAAACAGCAGAAATTAAAATGAAAACAAAAACAAAAAAAAATATGGGTGACTGTGGTTGGAGAAGGGATAAATTATAATTCATTTGTGGAAAAAAATTTCTAGTGTAGAAGAGATTAAAACAATAATTGGTGCTTTGCGACATAATGCTCCCTGGTAAATACGCCCGATAAAATTTTGAAGTTTAGGAAATGCTTATTTATGACAAAGAAAAAAGGGAAAAAAAAAAAAAAAAATGGTAGCCAAATTTTACAGAAAACAATCCATTTTTTTTTTTTTTTTAAAGATATTCAATTGATCAATTCAATATCTGATCTATCTCTGTATTCCATGTTTAAAAGGATGTGTCCTCTATAGTATCAGACCTGACCGAATGGTTAATTGTAGGCACAGACAGATTCATACCATCCAAAAAATTCCAACAAAAACCTAACAGCAGCCATGGTTCTCCCCTGAATGTGTTGCTGCCATCGCGCACAGAAATCACTTTTTCCATAGCTACCAACGTAATAGATGTACTGAGACTAAAGCTGCTTTCAGGACTGCCAGCAACCATTGTAAAAGAGTAATAAAAAATGCAAGAGAGCTATATGCTCAGTCCATTAAATCCAAAACAGCTGAACAGTGGCTTGGTTCCCAGCAGTTTTGGCAAATAGCGAACAGGATCCTGAACAGAAGCGTGCGTTCTATCCCAACAATCATCAATGGACCTAAGGTCATCCCGTCGGCATCAGACAAGGCCAAACTATTTGCTAATAACTTCGCAGCTAATTCTACCCTATGCGACAAAGGCCATTAACTCCCCATATTTCCTCCTATAACAGACAACATGCTATGCAACATATAAATACCTGTGTGTGAGGTCGCTAACCTAATCAAGAAACTTGATTCTAGTAAAGCAACTGGTCCTGACCGCATTCCAATTATAGTGTTGAAAAAGCTTCAACCAGAACTTGCTCCCATACTTACAAAACTGTTTAAGCGTTGCCTTAAAGAGAAGTGCTTCCCAACACCCTTCAAAACCTCATCAGTATGACCTGTATTACAGAATTTAGGTGATGTCATCTCCCTCTCAGTACCGACCAATAAGTCTCCTGTGTGTCTGAGTAAGTTGCTGGAATCCATATTAAATAAAGAAGTAGTCAACCATATTAACGGATGGTATCTGCTTGCATTGATATCAACGGATGGTATCTGCTTGCACTCCAGGTCAAATGGTGGTCTCTTCAACATCGCCAGACTCCGTTCCAGGACAGTTCGGATAAGAGACATGCTGTTTGCCGATGATGCAGCTATAGCATCACATCAGGAAGATGGTCTTCAAAGACTGATGGACAGGTTTGCTAATGCTTGCAGCCTGTTCGGTCTCACCATCAGCCAGAAGAAAACCCAAGTCATGGGACAAGCAACCGCCTCCCCACCCAGCATCACAATCCAAGGCACACCACTAGAGGTCGTACGACAGTTTCAATATCTAGGCTCCACTGCTTCAGACACCCTCTCATTGGACGTGGAGCCAAACAAAAGGATTGGAAAGGCATCCACAACCTTACCACTTCCACCAAGATGACCGTCTACAGAGCGTGCATCCTCAGTGTTCTACTGTATGGGAGTGAATCCTGGACTACATACTCAACACAAGAGAGGAAACTCCAGGTCTTCCATATGAGGTGTATACGTAGGATACTTGGTATCACATGGCAGGACAGAGTAAGTAATACTGATGTTCTGCAGAGAGCGGGCATCCCATCCATTTACTCCCTACTGCGTGAGCGACGTCTTCGCTGGCTGGGCCATGTGCGCAGGATGGATGATGGGCGCATCCCTAAAGACCTTCTCTATGGCAAGCTTGCCTCAGGCTCAAGAAAGAGGGGGCGACCCCATCTTCGCTACAGGGATGTCTGCAAGCGTGACATGAAGGCTTTCTCGGTGGACAGGAATACATGGGAAGCTACAGGGATGTCTGCAAGCGTGACATGAAGGCTTTCTCGGTGGACAGGAATACATGGGAAGCCTCTGCAGCTGACAGAACTGCCTGGAGGAAAATGATACGCCAGGGGATTATCATCAGCGAGAGGACCCTCCATGTTGAAAACGCTGCAAAGAGAGCTAGTGTACAGGCGGAACAGCCGGACGAAGCGGCAAATTGCATAACAACCTTCATATGTCAAGGCTGTGGCAGACTATGCAAATCAAGAATTGGTCTCTACAGTCACAAAAGGATGCATACAGGTAACATCTTAATACGGCGCTGATCCATGGTCGTTTCGACTGACGGATGCCACACACACAGTCAACCACCTCAGCAGAAATAACCTTAGTGACATGCAATATGGTTTCCGTTCTGCGAGATCTACAGCAGATGTGCTGACAGTTATATCCCATCGGATTAGTGAATCTCTCGACAAAGGCTTCTTTTCTAGGGCAATTGCTCTTGATATATCAAAGGTCTTCGATAAGGTATGGCATAAAGGCCTACTTCACAAGATTTCCAGCTACGGTATAACTGAAAATGTTTTCTCAATTATTAAATCATTTCTCTCTGATAGGCTCATAAGAGTAGTGGTTGATGGGCAAAAATCAGAGGCCTGCAGTATTAATGCTGGAGTCCCTCAGGGGTCCATCCTGGGCCCAACTCTCTGCTTGATCTACATCAATGATCTCCCAAAACACACACTTAAATCATTCGTTGACATCTATGCTGATGACACGACAATCTACGGCAACACATCAAAGGCCGTAAATGACAAAGTTCTCTCTGATTCTCTCTCCTCTGATCTTGAGCGCGTGGTACAGTGGAGGAAGAGGTGGCTGGTTACTTTTAAAACCAAGCTCCTATCTTTACATCATCAACACTCTAATCCCCATCTGGCATCAATTGAAATGGATGGCTCTCATCTTGGGGAGGCTTCATGTTTTGACAAGCTTTTGGGATTGACCTTTACTCTTGATCTGAAATGGAACATGTACATCAAGTCTGTTACCAAGGTCGCTGGAAAAATGGTAGGTTCCTTCTACCACTCCAGAAGATATCTCACTGCTGATGCAATTCTCTATATAAAAGCCAAATACGTCAAAGGATGGAGTACTGTTGCCACATCTGGACAGGAGCTGCTAAAAACAGCCTATCCTGCCTTGATAGAGTACAAAATAGACTTTGTGGCTTAGTGGGGGATGCCCTTTTCTCTCTCCTAGAGAAGAGACATTGCAAACATGTCTTTGTTTTATCGTTATTTCCATGGCAAGTGCTCGTCTGAGCTCCAATCTCTGGTCCCCCCTCGCCAATCTTTCATGATAAACACCCGCCTAGCTGAAACCACTATCAATAATTTTCCCCATTCTTTATTTGTGCTTAAATCAAAATGTAGATTCCATGAACAAAGTTTCTTTCTTAGAAGTGCATGCCTGTGAAACTCTTCTATTTGCCTGTTTCCCACCTGACTACAACTTGGATGTCTTCAAGTTCAACAAACAAATTCCTGATGACTCGCCCCCTTAAGTAAGACACTTTATCAAATCTCCAATACTAACGATTACTACGACACTATCCCATTGATTACTGTACACGCAATAACCCTTATCCCCAAGTGGCTTCCAAGCCTTGATAAGCGGTGACTACCATGTCAAAAAAAAAAAAAAAAAAAAAAAAAAAATTGATTGAATTTTATTGCCACATTACTGATACTAGTCCCACTTGTAAAGGCCCTGCATGGTTCTGGGTGAGTTCCTGGGTAACAGTGAAACTTTTCCCTGTCCAATCAAAGATGTTATTAACACACTTCTTCTGTCTAGCTTTTCTTTTCGCCCTGAACTGTTCCTTGCAGGACGGTTTTTGCAAGTTCTTCTGGGCAAGTTACGCATCCATACCATCCAGGTTGGAAGAATGTTAAAACCATAACACGAGGGATGAAATATTTTTCCTGTCAAAAACTTTGATGAACCTTGCAGCGAACTTGTGGCACAGTGGATAGAGGTGTTGAGTCTCTGCAGTTCTGGATGAGCATTGTCTAAAGATAGCGGTTTCAATCCTACCCAAAGCAGGCCAGAGGATTAGTTGGCCAAAAACATGGTGAAACAACAACAACTATGGAAGGCAGTAATTACTGGGGATATAATTAAGAGACAGCATTCTTATCCCATTGTGGTTAATCACCTGAAGAAGGCCAGAGGATAACTTGGCCAAAATGTGGTGAAACAACAACTATGAAGATGAGGATAACAGTTCGCAAGTAAATAAATATACGAATTACTCATCTCAAAGGATTCCAATAAAAACAGACTTGCATTGTTAAACTTTATATGTTATAACAAATTGATATTGGCAAAGTTTGGCTGATAAACGATGCTGTACACGAGAGGTACAAGAAAATATTGCAAAGTTTGAAGGGCAAGTTTCAAACTAGGGAAAAACAGAACAGCACTTTAAAACATCTATGTTGAGGTTGAAAATCGGGTGCCCAATCCCCCTTTGAACAAATTCGCTTTCCGAACTTTTCTTTTGGAATTCTATACATCCATTTTAGAAAATGAAACTGACAAGTTGCTTCTATCAAAATCCAAGTTAAGTGGAAAGGCCTCCAAATTAATTCTCAGAATTCGACGTTAAGTTGAAGAATTTCGGAAGACTTTTGAATGTACTAAGAGAAAGATTCTTAAATCCAAACGACATAACAAATAAAATATTTTAACAAATTTTTCATAGTACAGACCCTTTCGTAAACTTTAACCAGTTGAGAAATGATATTGAACACATCAAAGCAGATTTGACTGAACTTGACCACTCCTTCAATGGAGATTTTTTTAAAAGGAAAACTTATCTCCTGGTCAGCTAGTTGCTCATATTTTTGAAGGATTCCTGCAGAAAAACGTAGGGAATTAATGTCTCAAACCAGGGATAGATATCCATCATTCAAGGGTTAGTTGAGAATGTTACAGAAATTGTTGAATTCAATAGGAGCAACACCTTGCCGAAAAGAGCAGGAAAATTTAAAGCATAGTAAAATCCCTTTCAATTATTTTGATGTGTAACCTTTCAGTAAATATATAACCTTTAGTACTCTGGTTTAGGATCCAGGTGCAGGGCTAATCCTCTCAGTGCTGATAGATCCATAGATCTTTTCAGGTCATTCATCTAGAAGGAAAACTCTAAAGTTAAACATGTGCTACTGACCTAATATATCTTGGCACTAAATAAAGGGGGAGGAAGGCCTCTTCAGTCCTGGTCGACGACCTTCCTAGAGCTGGTGATTAACAAATTACCGGTTTGCAAACCTAAACTACTTAAGGAGTAGATAGGCTCTGCCTATCACTCAGCGTTCATACTCCACCTTTGCCTATTAGTTAAGTGCAAAGGTGTGATCATAGGAACTCAACAGAAACTCTCACTGTTTGACCTTGTTTCCTAACTAGTGCAATGAACGCTATTCCTGCCTCATTCTCATCCCCTAAAACTGGGCATCTTGGAGGTGCTTGAGTGCCATATATGCCAATGCAATTGGACTGGGTTGCTTCTGTCTGACAGGTTGAGGATACTGATTTGACAATTTGTCTGGCTGTTGTATTCCAACTGACAGTACAGAAGCCCTAACTCTTTATTAGCACTTACAGCGGTTGCACTATAATCAGTTGTATAATATTAGGATGGTTATAGTGCCATGTTGTGTATGGAAAAGGACTTTGCACGCATCTTTGATGGACTTTCCAGAGGCCACAATCCTGTAGATGAAGAGTCAGCTGATGGTCTACTTGTGTTGCATGTTTGGTATTCTACACAACTACTTTGTCCAGCACCTCTCACCCTAAAACTGAAGCTATTAAATAAAATAAAGTGACAGTTCAATCAAAAATTACAATTAAACCAAATGTAAACTCAAAGCCTCCCTTGAGGCTTGCATTCCCAAACATCCGCAGGCTTAGAACTGATTTAGATGATGTTGAATCATTTCTCCTAGCAAACTCCCCGAATATTATGGTGCTAAGTGAAACTAACCTACACTCTTCCATCCCCTCTAACCATGTTAACATGCCTGGCTATCTCCCACTTTGCCATAAGGACTCAGACAAACATATGCACGGACTTGGAATCTATATTCAAAACATCCTCCCCTTGTCTAGAGAATCAAAACTAAAATCTGACGACCAGGCCTTCATGTGCGTTACACTAAACCTACAACATAGCGTTAGCTACTTACATTTTCTCTACAGGTCTCCCTTGACCCAGAACTGTACCCTAATCAATCAAGTCTCTGACAGCATAGATATAGCACTCTCTAGATATTAGCATGCAAGTACATGTATTTGATGACATTTTTCTCCTCTTTTTTATTCAATTTTCACCCCAAACAAGGCACAGTAGCAAAATGTCTGTTCACATTACACTTGAACTTCTGCATGTCAGTACAGTTGGGAAAGCAGAATCTCAGAAGCGAGTTCCAAAGTTTAGCAGTTCTGGGGAAGAAACTATTGGAGTAGAAGGCTTTCTTACATCTAAGGATCTCTACTGTGAAGGGGTGGGATTTAGCTGATTGTCGGGTTTGCCGGCAGTGTTCACGTTGAGGGGGTACAAGTGCTTGTAGTTCGTCAGAGCATTCACCATTAAAGTACTTGTAGAACAGGCAGAGTGATGCAACGTTTCGTCAATGGGACAGAGGCTGAAGCCTAGATGACAGTGCAGGACCTATCAGGTTGGCAACTCTCTTTTGAACCCTGTCCAGGAGTGAGAGACAAGCAGCAGATACACCAGACCAAATGTGACAACAGTACTCCATACATGGGCGAATGGTGGCCTTATAGAGGTATAGGATACTGTCAGGCGTAAGTAGTTTTCTAGCACGGTAGAGAGAGCCCACCTTCTTCGCCTTGCAATGCTCTCAATATCTATTCTAGTTCATGTTCCCTGTAAACGTTAGGCTGAGGAGTTTAAAAGAAGTACTTTTGGGTAATGTGTTCTTGGCCATTGCTATTGGTGGTAGAGAATGTTTCTTGTAAGTATTGAAGGAAACAAGCTTAGTCTTGACAGCATTGAATGTGACCCTCCATTTTTGTCCCCATTCCACTACAGATTGGAGGTCATCCTCTAGTGTTTCTAATGTCCACCACAGTAATTGGCTTGGTTTCTCTACTTACACAGATGCAGCTGGTAGCATAATACATAGCTTCTCTATATCTCATTCCCTATCACAGACAGTTAGGTTTTCGACCTGTCTCCCAGACAGACAGGACCAACAAGCCTCACTTTTAGACGTACTTCTGACCACAGTTCTCAACGATTGTGTAAAAAATGTCCATAGCTCACTTTGGAATGTTGATCATGTTGTAATAATTGTAGAAATCACCCTAAACTCTCAACCCAAAACTGAATAGCCATTACTCAATACGACAAGGTACTATAAGAAGGCTGACTTGGAAGTATCTTTTCTCTTCTTGCAGAACAGTGTGCAAATGAAACTACTAAATGGTTCAAAGCCGCAATTGAAGCACACGTTCCAACATGGTAGTATTTTATCAAACCACACTCTCCACAATGGTTCACCTCTGATTGTGCAACTGCTATCGCTCAAAAGCAGCATGCATTCTGCAGACTTATCCGACATAAGTCCAATACAAATAGGCAAAAGTTTGTAGAATCTAGAAATAATTGTAAGAGAGAAATAGCCGCAGTTAAGAGAAAGCATTCGGAAATCATCAGAAAACAGAGCTGCAGAAACTAGGAATTCAAGATTTCTGGAAAATTTATAAGTGTCATAAATAATGGATAATCGACAATTCCTAACTGAAAAGGCAAATCTGCTTGCCCAACGTTTTGTCTTCACTTTAGACCCAGCAAACCACTTTCTCCCAAATTTCCCTTTGCGGACAGCAGCCACACTCGATAACCTAAAAATCACTCCTTCCGTTGTTTGTGATGCCATAATAAATCTAGACACCTCGAAGTCATGTGGGACAATCTTATCTCTGTTATACTACTAAAAAAAAAAAAAAAATGCTCTGCTGAGGTTGAGCTATGTTTTCATATCTGGTAAACTACTTATCAGCCCCAAATTTAATAATCGTTGTCAGCATACCCGAAAACCTTTAAAAGTCAACATTTTGAATATGAATAAGGAGTTGTAGTTAATGTAAAAAAAAAAAAAAAAAAAATACTGAAAAATTTGTATTTCAGTTAAAGACCAATTATTTAAATAGTGTCATTGAACTTAATATTTGTTTTCTCAAAATTTAATGATTATATTTTATTAGTTACGAAAATTTCTATTTTGTATTAAAATAAATGTCTATTTTATGTTGTCATAATTTTAAGATTTTGAATTCAGTAAATGTGTAATGAAAACTTTCTAAAAGAATTAAATAAATAAACACACAGCACACGCATTTGAAAACTTTAGAATTTTGGTTCAAAATTAATATTTATTTATCTAATCGATGAATAAATAAAAAGAAAATATATATAGGATGTCTCCATCTTATTTCTTTACAAAAATGAAAAGGAGAAATTATTTATAGAAAAAGAGAGAAGTTATTTAAATAAAGAGAAAAGAATTACATAAAGGGAACAGGAGTAATAATTTGATTTAAAGAAAAATAACATTAAAGTTAGGCTAGACTATAAACGTTTTGAATTTCAGAATCTCGAGCAATATTTATGTATAACTTGGAAAAAAAAAGAAAAGAAAAAAAGAAAGAAAAGAAAAAAAAGAAAAGAAAAAAAGAAAGAAAAGAAAAAAGAAAGAAAAGAAAAAAGAAAGAAAAGAAAAAAGAAAGAAAAGAAAAAAGAAAGAAAAGAAAAAAGAAAGAAAAGAAAAAAGAAAGAAAAGAAAAAAGAAAGAAAAGAAAAAAGAAAGAAAGAAAAGAAACGCAGGAACCTGAGTAAACTTTTCTATCAAAACTGTAATCAGACTTTGTTCCTTATCGCGAAAGATTTACGCAAGAAATGTATAAATTTATTTCATTGAATTTTGTCTTCGTTCGTGAGAGATTTCAGGCAAAAATATAATTGTCAAAAAATATTTATCGTCTTTAAAGACAGTAAAAAATTTGTAAGAAATTAAAAAGAAAAGTTTTATTTTCCAAGCCCGTAAATAAATATTTTTATTCCGTTTGCCGTAAAATACGTTTAAATATATTTAAAATTATACAGATATTCGCATTTATTAATACAAAGACATGACGGCAAAATTAAAAAAAAAAAAAAAAATTGGTGCCATAGCGTTTCAGCCACGTTCTTTACCTACGTTGTTACCAAGAGAAACATAATGAATTCTAAATATTAACACACTTGAAGAAATGCAATTTATGTGCAGAAAGAAGTTAAAACATGTCGGACAATTGAAATGAACATTTCGGATTTCAACCTGGCGATCTGTACGCGTTATTTGTTAACTCAAGCAAAGATTTTATTCGTTATAAACCATCCTTGGTGTATGATTACTGTTTCCTGTTAATTTTAGTGACCAGTAGTTAAAGAGTTTACCTGTTACACACACATACATCTACTGTTTTTTTTTTTTATGCATAGATTTCTCTTGGAGAATTTGTATCCTCCAAATATTTTCATGGTGGATTTTTTTCCTTTCTGACTAAATAGCTTTGTATTGTAAAGAGGAAAGCAAAGAAAACACACACAACAATACATTTTATATATATATATATATATATATATATATATATATATATATATATATATAACAATACGGCTGACGAGAGCCTAAAATTATTTACCATTAACTAACTGGCCCCCCCTTATGTTAGGCTTGAAACCGACGGTACCAATGTTTTTTTTTCTGACCTTCTGTACAGTTTAAAATAAATAAATATTAAGAAGCTCTCATATTGAAATTTCTTTGTAATCGAGCACTTTGTTGGAATTCTTTCCTATAAAACTGTAAACACACACACACACATGTTTGTTAACTGTAGTCGACGGCTTTGGCATGTCTGAAAAAATGTGTTAAACGAGTGGGAAAGCTGAATTTCAGACTTTCTGTATTTTTGATTATTCAGCATTTGTTGCTATATTTACTGACTAACTGTTGAACCCCGACCACCCCCCAACATTTTCATCACCTCCTCCTCTCCTCATCCGATGCGAAAAGTGATTTGTTGTCAGGGTAAACTGAGGAAGATGAAGGATGGAGTACAACTCAAACTTTCTTTCCTTCATCGTCTGTAGAAAATTAACTCCTTCCTACTCCAAAGTGCTAAAGTTCTACGATTGCAAGGTAATAGCGAACGTTTCATCCACCTCCACAAAATAAATAAATAAAATTAAAATAAAAAATAAATAAAAACAAAAAACGAGAAGAGGCGAGAGGTGGGAGCAAGAAGGCCGCTGGGTCCTGGGACAGGAAATTCCGGAAGATTTTCTCGTCAATTTAAATTTTTCGCAAAGTAAATAAATAAATAAAATAAAACGATTTTTTTTTTTTGATAATTTTTTGCAAGCGTAAAAACGACTATTCTGAATCAATGCTGAAATTTAAATAGGTTCGATTTTTAGGAAGAAAAGCTAGTATTAAAGATGGAGAGGGAGTGTCGGCGCTTTAAATCGAGTTATCTCTCTGTGACGTGTTCTAAAAATCCAAACAAAAATGTAAAAATTCAAAGATATCTACCTTCAACGCGCTGTCACAAAAACTAAATCAAAAACATTTTTTCGGAGATCTTCAGTTCAAAACGGATACGTACAATATAACCCTTTTTCGATATTTCCATTTTTTAATGTCTTGATTAAACTGTACAAGTACCGTTTTTTGTAATAAAGTTCGCCCGGCCGTTTCCGGTTATTCTCATCTGCCGGGCATACCAGAGTAACTTTGTAGAAATCGTAGGTTCATAAATGCAGAAGTATCTTAAAAAAATGAATTTTTTATGATTTTTTTTTTTCTGTCACTAAAAAAATTAAAGAAAAAAACGCACTTGTTAACCTTTAACACTTACAAAGTATGAAAGTGAAATTGGGAAATCCCTAATTTAAAACTGAAAAGACGTTTTGGATTTCTGTTACACCAACTAACGGATATGATGATGATGATGATGATGCTAATAATAATAATAATAATAATAATAATAATAATAATAATAAAGAAGACCAGTATCCCCGTGTTTTAAAGGCTTTCAAAAAAGGTTTCCTGTGATCCTTGTCGGCTGGACAAAAAAAAAAAAAAAAAAAAAAAAAAAAAAAAAAAAAAAAAAAACTTTAAAATCCCCCCTCCCCCTTTTTTCCTCCACTTTTACGAGATAAAAACTAAAAAAAGTTATTTATTCTTTTAATTTTCTTATTTTTGTTCCAGCTGTGGATGGGACATCCTACCGGATGCCCGACATTCACCCGCTTTCTCAGACATCCCATCTGAGCGATCTTTTTAAGATGCTAACCGTCCTTATAAGTGCAATTGTTTGTATCTATTTCTTTTGGACTTGGTTCACCCACCGGGCATATTCGCCAGGTAGTGGGAATAGGCTTTTTTGTGCATGCTCCAAAACCTATAATATAAGTTGATTGATTGACTAACCCTTGATCCGAGAATACGTTCGCCCGAGCAACGCCGATTATTTTCAGATAAATTTTAAAGTTTTTTTTTTCTTTTTTAAGGGAAATATTGACACATTGCATTTTTTTTAAATGTCAGTGTTTTAAAAATAGCATTTGTGTTTGCTGTAAACGTCATACGAACGCATTTTACAACGAAAGAAAATTGATATCAGCTGTTGTTTAGATTTTTCAGATGAAAAAAAAAAAAATGGAGAAACAAGAAAACGAAAGTTTCTGCTTTTATTAAATTTATTCGTTCTTACTTGGTATTATTAATATGTTGTTTATACAGGAAAAATAAATATTTTTTTAAACTCTTCAGCCTTCGAAAAAGTAGTAAAAAAGAAATCAAATAATAAATGTTACCAAAGGCAAGACGTTACTCTTCTACATAACTGACTAGGTATTTAGTGTTTTACTGTTTTTTTAACTAAAATGTAAAATGTTAATTCGGCTCGAAAAACAAGTGTTCTCAAGGGTACACGACCAGTGCGGTGCGACCACAAGAAAAACTGTCCGCGTAACAAATACATTGTAGCCACTTTTTCTTGTGATTGCGTACCCTTTGAATTTGCTTGCTTTTCAAGCCGAATAAACATTTTACATTTTAGTAAAAACACTAAAAACATACCCAGTTGGGTAGAAGGGTAACGTATCTTGCCTTTGGTAACATTTATTTGTTATATATTTGACTTTTTTTACCACTTTTTCGAAGGACTGTGAGCAGTAAAACATACCCAAATTTTATGCAGATTTCGTAAAATGAAATATGGGAGGAGGTGACAAGTACAAAAATATTTCCCTTCTTTTTTTTTTACAAAAATGTATTTTTAAATATAAAATAATTTAAAAGTGATTAAGTATCGAAAATTTCATGAAAATCTGACAGTTTATTTTTTGTCAGATGTATTAAACACGGGTGTCTTGTCTTTAAAATGAGAATACAAAGGTTTTAAGGTGTTGATGTAAACAGCATTTTCATTATTTTTGTACACTGAAATTTTTGGGGCTTGTTAAAATAGAGTCGATATGTCGATTTTTTTAATACGTCGTTTTAAGCAAAAACATTACATACTTAATTGTCATGTCGAAAATAGTAACTTGTCCGAAAATTATGAAAATTCATCAAGTCGAAAGATATTTATACTTAAAAGTACTTTTGAACGGAAAATTGGGTAAAATTGCATTTTTCTTAGATGTTATAAAGTAGACGATGAAGATGTCATAAACAAGGGGGCATAACTCGGAACGCAAATTTAATGGTGACCAAAAGTTTAGTCTTATAGCGTTGTATTTTTCCTAAAAACACAATAGCAAATTTTCGTAATTTTTGGATATATTACTATTTTCGACACGACGATTACGTATGTAATATTGTTTTTGCTCAAAACGACATATTTTTAAAAAATCGATCTACTGACTACTTTAACAAGTACCAAAATTTTCAAAGGACAAAATATGTTGCGCCTATATTTTTAGTTCAATTAATGAGGAAAACAAAAATTTAAATTCAATACAAACTTCGGGAGAGGAAGAGTCACCCCCCTCCCCTCATCTAATAGTTTTGCTACGTAATTTTAACAAACTGGCGAGGTTGAGGAGCAAAAAAAATTACTAAATGCAAATCTGTTGTTATCATCACTTCTATTTAGCCAACCACGCGTCTTTTCCAACATGGCCGACAATCATAATAAAAATTACTATAAGCCGATTGACAATCACCCTCAGACTTACACTTACGATCCCCCTGCCACTTTTATTATCCTTTTAAGCCTGTCGCAACCAAATCGCCACAAAAGTGTCGGCCACGTTGGAAAGCAGGCGTAGTTGGTCAAGTAAAAGTGACAATAACAAATGTAACCAGTAAAAAGTAATACGTGAAAAGTAAACGTGTAAATATAAAAAAGTAAACGTTTTGTAACATTTGTTTTGTTTCGCTCCCCTCTTTTTCTACTTAACTACTGCACACTCACACAAACTTATCCCTGTAATACAGGGACCCTGTATGTTTCAAGGATATCTTCAACATCTAATATACCCCCTATTCATTTTCCTCCCCACAAGGGCAAATTTAGACAAAAGCTCAGTTTTTAATGAGTGTAGAGAGAGGGGGAATTCAGCTGCCGTAAAAAGGGGGAGCGAGTATGCCATATCTACGATGCGATGCGGCCTCTATTTCGAAACGTTGCTCAAGTTTTAATCTATATAAATAAAACATTGGATGTATGTATGTGTGTGAAAATATTTAACCAATAAACTCTTAAACTACTAGTCACATAGCACTGAAATTAGCAGGAAATAGTAATCAATTAGATACGAGCAAAAACGGTGGAATAAAGATAGGGAGTTTTGAAAGCCGATTTATCAAATTTTTTGTTTTGTAGTTTCAGACTACTTTTTGATTGTATCTGAAAGATTAAATTTCCAAAAGGAAAAAAAATATTTGTACACATGAAAAAAAAAAAAAAAAAAAAGTTATGAAAAATGTTTTCACAGCGAGCTAACAAATTCAGCTAAATTTTGAAGTTAAATAAATTCATTGTAAAAATCCTTTGAAAGATAAATATTAGTTTTCCAGATCTATTCAAAAGATAATTAGTAAAGTCCTAAGATATTGAATTAAAAAAAAAAGAAAGAAAGAAAAAACTTGTTTGTACAAAAAATAGCTTAATTAGCTCCTAAAAGCAAGAGATTATCGCTTCTTCGCAGAATATCAACAAAACTGAAGTCTCTAAAGATGGATTATACAGAAACCCAAAATCTCAATCGAAAGGCTGTCTGAAAATGACATCAAGTAGTTGAAGGGAAGTAGCGGTACTGTTTTTTGCCTGCCTCCCCCCGGCCGTGCATCCTTACGTTTCTATCGTGAAATGTTTGTATGATTTTTAGTATTTTTTAATTCAATTTTTTTATGTTCCAGCTTTTAAATAAAAAGAAACAATTTTTCTTTTATATATTTTTCAATATTATAAAAAAATATATATTACGCTGAAAGTTTCAAATTCATGCAAATAAGGAAAATATTAGAATCTTACACATAAAAATTATGCGAAACCTGTACTTAAAAAAATGTAGAAATATTTTTTTGCAATTATAATTTTTTTCGGTAGTTCAAGAAATTAATTTTTCTTCGAGTTATATCGAATTCATTAATACGGACTTTACAGGGCTTTTTTCGTTATGTTCCTGTAAAAATTAATTTTTTTTTTAATTGTTATAATTTATGATGCTTTATTTTCATAAAAAGGCTAAAAATAAATTCATGCATTTTTTTTTTTTATTACTGAAAACCATAACTTTAGTAAAGATATTTTTTGTTTAAACAAAATAATACTGAGATTTAAGTAAAAATAATAGGTTCAATATATTCCGTGATCATTATTTGATAAATACTGAAAATTTCATTAAAATTTGTTAATTTCCTGATTTTTGGTAAATTTTTAAGTAAAGGGAAGGGTCAAAATAACATTTTGAGTATTGGCCATTCATTTTGCACGTACCTAGTAATCAGACACCAAGGATGGTTTCTAACGAAGGAAATGTTTGTTTGGAAGGATGAATAACGCGTACAGAAATATATCGCAAGTTAAAATGCAAAATGTTCATTTCAACTTCCTGATATATTCCTATGAATTTACGCATGCGCAAAAGTAAATCATATCTTGAAGTGGTGTAATTTTAAATCTTTCATGTCTATATATCGATAGCTCAAACAGTAAAGAACGCGGCTGTTTTGATTTCGATTCTAGCTGATGATGGTACCCAAGTCATTTGTTTTTAACTTTTGAACTCAATACTATATATCAGGTACAACATAATATTCAATAGAGAATTATCTCTGTAATAATAAATATGAAATCTGCATGAATTAAAACATATTTAAACATATTTTACGACCAGGCAAGCCCCCCCCGCCACCTGCTAGTTTGCTTATAAAACAAAAACACGTGTTGAACGAATGACGTTTACAAATGATCAATCTTCACTGAAATTAAAAACGTTGAGAAATCAATAAAAAAAAAAAAAAAAAAAAACACCATGAAGCCAACGAACTAACAAAATCGACGGTAATTTATTCGCTTACAAGCATTAAATCCGTATATATTATTAGCATACGATTATTATCATGTTGACTCACAACTGAGTTGGTCACTAGTCTAAACAGTCTCACTGGCATTTCCTGGTATAGGTGACTCAGACGACCGGCAATAAATTAACTCCTTCTCAAAAAGAGAATATAAAGCCTGGGAGGGTGAAACTTCTAATACAGAGCAATACCTCATATTTTCAGGGCAGGCAGGACCGACTGATACTCAAACGGCCCACCTTCCATCGGATCGGATCGAATCGAGGAATGAGGATGTATCTTCGGCTGGTATGGAATCAGTGAGCCTTCGAGTTTTAATATACGTCATTATATCTATACGATCAATGTCCGAACGTTAACTAATTTGCATATTTCTTTGCAAAAGGAACTCTTATTAATTTACTTTATTTTATTTTTCTGTAATCGTTTTCATTTTACTATTACCCAAAGTTCTGTTTCAGACCATTTTTCATGCCGTGAATAAAAACTCTGCATTTTGGTTAAAAAGCAGATTTTTTTTGTCGCTTGTTCCCCCCCCCCGCCTAAAAATACTAAAACAACTCTGATATGCGTACATGCAATGGAAAGAAAATATCATATACCAAAAATCAAGTAAATTGATCAAATAATTTTATTTTTAGATTAGAAAATTCAATTTTGTGGCTAAAAGAACAGATAATCTTGCAACGCCATCTTGAAAACACGCCGACGAAACAAGGACAATAACTTCAAGTAACTCAAACTTGCAACATTTTAGAAGACCATTCTTAACATGAGGGGGCATTGAAAAAACTCACATTCACTAAAAAAAAATTTTTTTAATGAAAAAACTACTTGATCATTTTATGTGATTTTTAGTGTACGATATTTTCTTCCCGTCTCAGCCACGAACATCATATGGTGCTTATGCAGAGAAGTTAAATAGTATTTCCATGTTAAATTCAAGTTTAACGGTATTTTAGTTGATTCAATTGTTAGATGAAAGTATAGAGTAGTTACAAAACATCCTCCCCTCCCCATGTTAAGAATGAGTTTCTGAATAACATTATTTCAGCACGGTAACTTCTCTGCATAAGTACCTATCATACAGTTTTTATTTTAATTTACTTCGGGGTGGTGTGGTTCTGGATTTCCTCAATTTTCCCCGGGTAACGCCGGCGCACAGGTTTTGCTAGTAACGTATAATTTAAAAGTGAAAATAAATAATTCTATGTATTGTCAATTTCACACCTCACATGATAAAAATAGGTTTTGTTTCAATAATAAGTCTAATTAATTAATTTCGGGTTTGTATTACAATCCACCACAGACAGCGGTACAAAGTAGTTGTCAGATAACAAATAAATGTTATGAAAGGCAAGATTAGTTACTTTTCTACCTAACTGGATAAGTTTTTAGTGTTTCTATTTAATGTAAAATGTTTATTCGGTTCGAAAAACAAGTAATATTAAACGCTACCTTAGAACAAGAAAAAAAAGTGGCTGCGACATCTTTGAAGTCTCGACAAAGACTTCAAAATAAGAAATAAAACAAAATGGTGGTAGAAACCCACCCAATTGTTTTTTGTTTTTTTTTAAGTGATTATCGATACTTCAAAGGCGTAAAGAGATATCGCGGCCATTTTTCTTGTTCTCCGATAGCGTTCAATATTACTTGTTCTTTGAACCGAATAAACAGTTTACATTAAATAAAAAAAAACACTAAAAACTTATCGAGTAAAAAAAAAAAAAGTAACTTATCTTGCCTTTGATTAACATTTATTTGTTATATATTTATTTATTTGCAACTTTTTCGTAGCTCTGTGGATTGTAAAACAAACCCTTAAATTCTTTGTCACTGACAAATTATGAATTAAAATGATTAAGAATACATAATTCGCATTATTTGGAAAATTATTTAGGTTGTTACATGAAGAACGTTTAGACCGATGTAATCTCCGACCTTCTACAGGTTTGTCTTTTCGAACTTGCCAATCTGCTGTACGCCGGATTTTGAACTGGGCTTACAGAGAGATTGTTCTGAAGAAAGCCAGTGGTTACACGGGCCAAAACGTTGTGAATATACGTAACAACCAAGATGAGAATAGTCCAATTCAAATTGTCATTAATTCTTATCTTAAAAATTCCCAAGAAAATTAAAAGAAAAAAAAAAATAACAGACAGTTTAGTAACTAATCTCGCCAACAAAACAAGCAAATAAAAATAGGGGCGAATTAATGGACGATAAAATTAAAATTATGTTCTTTCATATGACAGGGGTCCGTTCAAACTAATTGTGTTTCTCTTTCCAAAATGAATCCTAATGAACTTTTTGCTTTAAACTTTAATTCAAGACAAAAATTACCTTCGAAATTTCACGAAGTAAACAATTGTTGTCATTAAAAAAAATCTAGTAATTAAAAAAAAAAAAAAAAAATGGCTAAAGGGTAAAATTCAGATACGCTACAACAGAACACCAACCACTTTAATTTTTTTTTTTTTAGGGGTAATCGAGGTCGTTGATAACGAATCTGATAATCAAACCCGGGGAAAATTTACCGTTTGCATGGTATTAACCCCTGAACCCACGAATTATTTTCCGCCATTTTACAGCTCCCGCTTATGCTACGCGCGAGCGCGCAGTAACATAAACAACGATTGTTGAATGTGCCTCCAGGGAGCAAACTGCCTTTTCACATGGCGTACGAATCATTTTGTGGAACATTTAAACTTATACAAAAAAGAAGAAAAGTACTCCAAATTTGTGGGGGGGGGGGGGGGGGTAATGTCGGAAAGACTTTTTTTTTTTTTTTTTTTTTTTTTTTTCTCTCTCTCCATTGGCGGACAATTTAAAATTCGTAAAAAAAAAAAAAATTAAAATTAAAAAGAAAAATACATTACAGTACTTTCTTTTTTCTTTTTTTTTTGGGGGGGGGAGGGGTGTTTTACGTAGTTTTTAATGCGGTTTACAAAAACAAGCACCAAACATTTTTATGTTTTTCGTTCTTTGTTTTGCGGGTTGTGTGGCTTAACAGGTGCTTTTGCAGTTTAATTAACCGTTTTTCCGTAAGTAACGCCGACATTTACCGATTATTTTAACATTTTACTGCTTTCTGTTTACATTGGGGGAAGAAGGGGGGTGTTGTTGGCGAGCACGCCAGGCGCCACCTCCCCCAATGTAAACAGAAAAAGGTGCTTCTGCAGACAGACATTTACCGATTAGAACACACCATTTATTTTTCGGAGATTTTACTGTTTACATTGGGGGAAGGAGAAGTGGGCGTGGGCGCCCACCCCCCTCAATGTAAACAGTAAAATCTCCGAAAATGTTAAATGGTGTCCTAATCGGTAAATGTCGGTGCGTTACTTACGGAAAAACGGTTAATTAACTGCAGAAAGCAACACAAGTTCTATAATTGAATCCCCCTCCTGCAAAAAGAACGAAAAAACATAAAAATGTTTGGTGCTTATGTTTTTGTAAACCGCATACGTAAGGCAAAAAAAAAAAAAAAAAAGAAAGAAAATCCCCAAAATATACAGTATTTTTTGTGATGTAATGTATTTTTTTTTTAATTTTTATTTTGTCTTCGAATTTTAAATTGTCCGCCAATGAAAAAAAAAAAAAAAGTTTTTTCGACATTACCCTCCCCTTACTTGAAGCGCTTTTCTTTTTCGCGTAAGTTTAAATGTTCCACAAATGATTCGTACGCCATGTGAAAAGGCAGTTTGCTCCGTGAAGGCACATTCGACAACCGTCGTTTGTGCGCTCGCGCGTAGCGTAAACGGAAGCTGTAAAATGGCGGAAAGTAGTTCAGGGGTTAATACCATGCAAACAGTAAATTTGCCCCGGGTTTGATGATTCGTTGTCGTTGATTACCCCTAAAAAAAAAAAAAAAAAAAAAAAAAAATTGTTGGTGTTCTGTTGTAGCGTATCTGAATATTTACCTAAAATTAACTAGTAACCAAAGATTGGTTATCTTTACGATTCGTGCCTCTTCTTCACTTCCAGTTAGCCCCTAAAGTTAAGAATCGCTTTTCAAATGACGTTATGTAGGGTGGGGGCGGTTAAATTCGCGAAATTTGGTCTAAAAACTTCGAATTGTGCTAAAATGGGTGATCGAGAACGTTGCATTAAGCACCCCTTACAAATATTTAAATATTGATTTTTCGTTTATATTTTTTATAATCTGTTAGACTAATGCCCATTCAATAATATTCCGCTGAAAAAATTGAAAAATAAATAAATAAAATAGAAAAGGAGCCAAGATTCTTAAGGTTAGCCATTAATTTAAAAACAAAGCAGAAACCAGGAGTGAAATGGAGACACGAATTGTAAAGAAAACCAAAATATTTAAACAACTGACTTGTCTAAGAAACCAAAATGCATTCTAGTGAATTCAATCTCGTAATGATTTACCAAATTGAATTTGTTTTAAATTTCATTGGGTTTTACGCTATTGCAGATTTAAATAAACAATCAATCAAAAGTAAATGGAAAGTCACACAGTGGCGATAAGCACAGGAAGTAGTCTCAATTTTAGAGACTGTTTAGTTGGATTCCTGGTTTTAAAATAACTCTTTGTCAGGAAATATATTAAAAACACTGAAACAGTCGATTATTAGACATTAATTTCTGGCTGTGATTAAAGTTTAAAAGGCGCAAGTCAAGTATTAATGTTCGTTTGTCTCAGTTTTTGAACGCGCCCCTGTCATATCAAATAAGCGTTTTGTTGGTTCTCTCTTCTTTCTTAACTCTAATGCCGACAAACATAACTGGTAAGAGCTAAAGAAGAAAACATATCAATAATGAAATAAACTTTCCAAGTGAGGAGAGGCTAAAAGCAGAGGAGGGAGAAGAAAAACCACAGCATACAACACCCATTATTGTTGAAATTGACGTACACTTACGCTGTCTGAAGCCTGGAGCATCCATTCCTTACAATAACAACACGGCCAAATTTGGGGAGAGAAAAAGGGGGGAAAAGGCGACCGAACAACAATATGCCAAAAGATCCACGTCGCACGAAATGAAGTTTCTGGTTCTTTTTTTCCCCCCCACTCTCAACAACTACGTCAACATTAGAGAGTTACTTTTGTAAGGGCAGATAACTCTACACGTTTATTGGTATTAAATTTAAACCACCAGAAATCTTATATGAGACCTTTTTAAGGCACATGATATACTAAACCAAATTTTAGTGTTTGCTACACACACACACACACATACACACACACACACACACACACACACACACACGCTATTTACCTCTTTTCCACCGGGAGGGGATGTGACACAAGGTCGGGAGGTGGAATGAATAAGCCAGCACCCCTAAAGGAGGAGCAAAAATAAGTTTGAGTAGCCTCGTCGACATTCCTGGTGAGGGCGCCTCAAACAACAAACGATAAACTTGCTCCCTCTGAAAGCCAGGAGGAAGGGCCTAGGAGGATGAACCCTCTGGGGCTACTAAAGGCTATTAACATTTGCATCAGTCCGGCAGCAAAAAAAACATCGAAATGGCCCAATAGCCAAGTGGCCCAGTTTCTGTCGGACTGATTGTTGAGGTGGAACCTCGACTGGTGTACTACAAAGTACACACACACACACACACACACACACACATTATTATTATTATTATTATTATTATTATTATTGAATATATAATTTCTTAACATTTTGATATTCTCATAGAATCACTCGTGCATTCAATAAATATTTAATCAAAAGAAAACCACTTCATTTGGGAAGGGGGTGTTGCCACACGATCTTAGAGTTAGTGGTTGGGTTAAGGAAGTTTCTTTAAAAGTGGAAGAATATTTGTTTAAAACTATATAAAAAAAAAAAAAAAAAGCAGTTTGGTTGAACACATGATTTATTCTAGAAAAGTGTCTTATGTTTTTACAAGAATTACAAAACCCAAACGGTTAAAAAAATGTTTTTAAAAAAGGGAAATAATTAAACTGTGTATATAGCGTTTTTTTTTTTTTTTTTTTTTTTTTTTTTACAAAGGAATCACCACTTATCAAGGCCTGAAGGCCACTCAAAGATAAAGGCTAATGAGTGCGTTATGGTCTGACATATTCTTTCATTGTTAAGAAGGAAGAAAACAATACGCTTGATATAGTAAAGAAGTTGTGATATGACCTCTATTTTTATTTTTGGGGAATCTACCCAAATGGAAGAGATTGTATTGTATATCTTAAACTCTGTTGATTAGAGAGTTCTCTAAGGGGAGGTAACAGTTACATACTATCACATCCCCCTTCTTTCAATTATTAGATAAAAAGACAAGAAAAGGAAAAATTTTATGAAACGATGAGACAAAATGAAAAATCAATTAGTCCCATCTCTAATTCTTTTTGGAGAGTCTGATGACACGTTCAGACCTGGTAGTTTTAACTGTTGCATGGTTGTTGTAGGTATCTATGTCTAATACTCCATGGGGTGTTTGTTTAAAAGGTGACTGTTGTTTTTGTGTGCTGTTTGTCTCTATATTGAGTGAACCCGGTTCTCCAACTTCCAACGTAGACCCCTACTACCATGTCTCCTTCTCCAACATCAGGGGTCTACGTTCTAACCTTCCAGAGGTTGAAACCCAATTACAGGAGACTAAACCAGACCTTTTATTTTTAAGTGAAACTGGCATTGGACAGGCTATTTCCCTTGATGAGTTTGCAATTACAGGATACTCTAACTTAACTTCTAAATCTGACCCCCAAGATCGCCATGGGCATGGAATATGTGCCTATATTAAAGATAGCTTTCCATGTGGGAGGGACATCTCCAGGGAAGATCCTAACTTACCTTATATGTGCTTCCGGGTTGCTTTAGCTCACACTACTGCATTTATATTTACTCTCTATCGCCCCCACAACAGCGGAGTTACTATCTTTCAAAGCATATCTGAGAAAATTGACCAAGTCCTTTCTACTTATCCTTCAGCTAACATTCACGTATGTGGAGACTTCAATGTTCACAACGTCGAATGGTTGACCCACTCAAGACCGATGATGAGGGGAGGTTCTGTCATGATTTCTCCATTGCCTATGACCTCACTCAGATTGTTCAGGAACCTACCCGTGTGCCCGATAATGACGGCCAGTATGCGAGCCTACTAGACCTTTTTCTCACAACTTGCCCTGAACTATGTTCAGTTTCTGTTCTGTCGCCTCTTGGATCTTCCGACCACTCTGTTGTATCAATTAAGATAAAAATGAAATGTAATAAGTCCCCAGACGTACCTCTTCATCGTACAGTATATCGATACACTAAGGCTGACTGGGATAGCTTCCGTACATTTATATCTGATCTACCTCTGCATTCCATGTTTAAAAAGGATGTGTCCTCTATAGTATTAGACCTAACTGAATGGTTAATTGTAGGTATTGACCATTTCATACCCTCTAAAAAGTTTCAGCAAAAACCTAACAGCCAGCCATGGTTCTCTCCAGAATGTGCTGCTGCCATTGCGCACAGAAATCACTTTTTCCACTGCTTCAAACATAATAGATGTATGGAAACTAAAGCCGTTTTCAGGACTGCCAGCAACCATTGTAAGAAAGTAATAAGGAACGCAAGAGAGTTGTATGCTCAATCTGTTAAGTCCAAAGTAGCTGAGCAGCGGCTTGGTTCCCACCAGTTTTGGCAAATAGCAAACAGAATCCTGAACAGAAGCGTGTGCTCCATCCCAACTATTATCAATGGATCTGAGGTAATCTCGTCAGCATCAGACAAAGCCAAACTCTTTGTCAAGAACTTTGCAGCTAATTCTACCCTTTGCGACCAAGACCGCCAACCCCCAATATTTCCTCTTGTATCAGAAAACACGCTATGTGATATACGTATATCTGTACGTGATGTTGCCAAACTAATCAAAAACCTTGATTCCAGTAAAGCAACTGGCCCTGATGGTATTCCAATTATAGTACTCAAAAAACTTCAACCTGAACTAGCGCCCATACTTACAAAACTGTTTAAACGATGTCTTAAGGAGAATAGTTTCCCATTTCCCTGGAAAATCTCATCAGTATGCCCTGTATTTAAGAATTCAGGTGATCGCTCATCCCCCTCTCAGTACAGGCCAATAAGTCTCCTGTGCGTCATGAGTAAGTTGCTAGAATCTGTATTAAATACAGAAGTAATCAAACATCTCAACAAAAATAACCTTCTTAGTGACACTCAATATGGTTTCCGTTCTGCTAGATCTACAGCAGATGTCCTTACAGTTATATCGCATAGGATTAGCAAATCTCTCGACGGTGGCAATCTTTCTAGGGCAATTGCTCTTGACATATCTAAAGCCTTTGATAGGGTATGGCATAAAGGTTTACTTCATAAGATCGCTAGCTATGGTATAGCTGGAAAAGTCTTCTCAATTATTAAATCATTTCTTTCTGATAGATTCATAAGAGTAGTAGTTGAGGGGCAAAAATCAGAAGCTCACAATATTAATGCCGGTGTCCCTCAGGGATCCATCCTGGGCCCAACTCTTTTCCTGATCTACATTAATGATCTTCCAAATCATATCCTTACATCATTTGTAGACATTTATGCTGACGACACTACCATTTATGGTACCACATCTAAGGCAGTAAACGAGCAAGTTCTCTCCAATTCTCTCTCCTCTGATCTTGAGCACGTAGTACAATGGGGAAAGGAGTGGCTGGTTACTTTTAATGCATCTAAAACCAAGCTTCTCTCTTTACATCATCAACATTCTAATCCACATTTGTCATCAATTGAAATGAATGGCTCTCGTCTTCAGGAGGCCTCAAGTTTTGACAAGCTTCTGGGCTTGACCATTACTCCTGATCTTAAATGGAACACGTATATCAAATCTGTTGCCAAGGCCGCTGGAAAAATGGTGGGATCTTTCTATCGATCCAGTAGATATCTCACTGCTGATGCTATTCTCTATCTATATCAGAGCCAGGTACGTCCAAGGATGGAATACTGTTGCCACATCTGGGCAGGAGCTGCTAGAAAGAACTTGTCCTGCCTTGATAGAGTTCAAAATAGACTTCGTAGCCTCGTAGGAGATGTCCTTTTCTCCTCCTTGCAACCTCTATCTCACAGAAGAGATGTTGCGAGTTTGTCTCTGATGTATCGTTATTTTCATGGAAAGTGTTCAACTGAGCTTCAATCTATGGTCCCCCCTCGCCAAACTTTCACAAGAAACACTCGTCTAGCTGTAAACACTATCAATAATTTCCCCCACTCTTTATCTGTGCCTAAACCTAAACGTAGATTCCATGAACAAAGCTTCTTTCTTAGAACTGCACGCCTGTGGAATTGTCTTCCGTTTTCCTGCTTTCCGGCTGACTACAATATGGTTTTGTTCAAGTCTAAAGTAAATAAGTTCTTGATGAGCCGTTCCATATAAGTTATTAAATTTACCAAATTTTCATTACTAATGATTACTATATTGACTAACTTCTACTGTACACTCTTTAACCCTTATCCTTGAGTGGCCTCTGGGCCTTGATAATGTGGTGATGCCTTTGTAAAAAAAAAAAAAAAAAAAAAAAAAAAACAGTCTTTGGTAAGCTCCTGAGGAATCTCAGTTGAGTGTACCTCCAGATGTGGTATGATTCCAGAGGGGTAAATCCTAAGGTGCTGTTGATTTTGATGAAAAGTTTTTCCAGAAGCTGTCTGTATCATGTATGACCTTGCTCTCTGCTCATTTGTGTGACAAGTGCGGGAGACCATTCACCTGCTTCTTTATTTAAAAACGTACAGGCTCTATAAGCTCGGTTACTCTTCGTATGACACCTTGTTTTATCATATTCTCCTTCTCAGTCTGGATTTCTTCCCTCATATGTATGGAACATTTTCTCTGTGCATGTATAACAGGGTGGTTGTCTGGTTTCAGGCCAATATGATATTTACCCTCAAAATTACCGATACTGTCAAAACGGTTGGTGTACATATTTACCAGCTCTTGTGTTGATCTTACTGAAATTGGGGTTTCTTGGAGTGCACAATGTAGAGTTACCAATTTAAGGTCTCTAGTCGAAGGTAGTCCTATGATAGGAGGCCCTTCTGTTATCACAACAAAGAACTTGAGTGTCTTCCATTTTCCTTTGTGTGAACAAGGTATTTTTATGGATCCATGCTGATTAATATTAGAACCATTATATACTGTCATTCCTTTGTTGCACCAGGGAGTGGCTGTGTTGCTGCACTTATCTGTGGGAACATCTTCCAGAAGGTACATAATGGAAGTGTATTGCCTTTGGCTCCTATATCAACTTTAGCTTTCAGAAAGTGAATGCCTAGGAGGTTGGGAAGTTTGATTATAAGGTTTGTGAAAATCTCTATCCAACGGTCACTTTGTTTGTGGATAGAATCGACAGACATTTGTTCAAACTTGTTAAATATCCCTTCATTGTCCCTCTAAGAGGCATTTACACAGTTGATGTATTTCTAGTGTTTGTACTGGTTCTTTTGTATCTCTCGGTGTCCTGGTTTGCTATTTGCTTTCTTCCATGTTGTGAGTGTTGGCACATGGCTTGGTGCTTTCTCATTTTTGTTGGTACACACTTTGGCCCAAGTTGAACATATGGTATCCTATGCTGGACATTTTCCACTTGGATTGGAGCCTCTACATCGTTTACAATTCTTGTATTTCACTGCGTTTATCTCTTGCTCTTTTCATTTGTCGGGTTCAACTAGTTGTCTCATGTGGTCTATGGAAGCTTCATGTGTCCTGCCACAGTTTATAGCTTCTTGCAGTGTCAAATCTTCACCTTTTACAGGAAGTTGTTTTGTTCCAGATATGACCTGCTCTAGAAGTCGTTCCTTTGTTTCCTGGATATCTTCGAATTTGCACGTTAATGTCTGTAATTTACATCTGGTTAGAAAGTCATCAAAATTTTCTGATTCCCTTTGTTTATATTGATGCAGATAAAAACTAGTAATGTCGAAATTCAATTGTGGTTGCAACCTTTCTTCGAATTTTTGCCAAATGGTTTCTGGGTTATATTTATCAGCTTCATTTTTAAATGCCTAGGTGTTGTACCTTTTAAGGCCGTCTTCTCTCGACAATAACAGAATGTGGCCAACCTGTTTTTCTAACTGAATATTTTTGACTGAGAAATACAGGTTACAACGATGCTCAAAAAATCTGAATGCAGATGTTCAAGACATAGACAGTTCGTTCGTAGTCATTGTCGTAATATTTAGTTCCAGATGATATAAAATTCACAGGTCTTTTTTTTTTAAATTATTTATTTAACTATGAAACAACAAACATACATGTATATTTGTTTTCTGCAGGAAAACTATCTGTATGTGTGTGTGTGTATATATATATATATATATATATATATATATATATATATATATATATATTTATCCATGATGCAAGTTATTTTTTATTTTCTGACAAAAGCCTTACATTTGAAAAATATGTATGATGAACACAATATTTACTCATGGTTTGTAATATGGTGTTGTGTATATTATTTCACCATGTGGCATGTCGTGTGCTGTTTTATTTTGTGTTTTGAAATGTCGCCCATATATATTTAACACATCTCATCTGTTTAGTTTTAGTTCAGAAGGGTAGAAACAAAGTAATATTCTTTCATTGTTAAGAAGGCAGAAAAATCAAGACGCATGATATAGTTAATGTGGGTAAAATAGATGACCTACCTGTTAAGCACCCATGTGTCTTCTTGTCATGCACGTTGGATAGGAAAAAGAAAAAGCAAGATGGCATCTGTGATATTTAACAGAAATGGTTGTGTGTAATCTCGCGAAATTCACATCGATGAATGTGATACAAAGCAGGTCGCTTGGAGGGGTTGGGGGAGCGTTTGGCTGTTCAGACACTAAACAGGTGACGTTACAAAACAGACGGTTACTTAGTGCATTGCAGCAACTGAAGGAGGTTCCAGTTCAACAAGCTATTTCAGCATGACGTCGGGATTTGATCCTAAGCTGATTCCAGTGTTTGATGGCAGCAGTGCTGAGCAGTCAGTACAGGAATGGGTGGAAAAGGCAGAATTGATATGCTAACTCAGTGGTGTGAAACGTCTGGAATGCGTGGTCCCAATGCACCTCGCTGGAGGCGCATACGCTGTATACCAGCAGCTAAGGGATGAAAAGAAGGCAGATTTCACTTGCAGTACAAACGCCCTCTACATAGCGTTTGCATTAGATCCGGTTGTTGCATGGAAAGAATTTATGGCACGCAAATTACATTCCGGGGAGACTGTTGATGTTTATCTGACAGAACTGAAGAAGCTTGCAGTCCTGTTCGGAGGAATGCCAGAGAAAGGCCGTGTGTGCATTTATTGCAGGATTGCCCACTGGTGTGGATTGTTGGTTGGTTGGTTGGTTGTTTTTGTTTGATGGCATATCAACCCTTTTCAGGTTATTTAATGCCGAATCCAAAGATTTTGAGGAAAATTTTTTTAATAGAATATATTTGTTGTTTTCAAGTTGGTTTCTATTTAACCCATAGTTGGGACCCTAGCAGGTACTACCACTCCGGGTCAGAGTGGACCTGGGAGCAATGACAATTAAAGGGTGGCTCCACACTCCCCAAAGCCCGCAAGCTGGGGCCTCACCACTGGATATATTTTAAGGTTATATCCAGGACCAAACACTGGTGTGGAAGATCTGCTCCAAGCCTCATCCCAAGTAGACGAGATGGACATTTCTGAAATATTAGCGTGTGTGCGGGTGATACTAAAAAGGAGTCCAGAGACTGTAGACCACGTGTCAGCCGTGCAGCCATCACAGGGTGAATCTCAGGACCTGGGCACAGTTACAAGCTGCTACAAGTGTGGTGGGGCCAACTATTTAGCCCGTGATTGTTTCTTATCACGCTCACTGACTTGAAGGCTCAGTGGGGTTCAGTGCTATAGGTGTAAAAACTGGAGACACCTGGCCCGTTCCTGTCTGGGAAATGGGCAAGAGGAGGAAGCTACAGCGCCAGTCTTCTCCCCAGATCGTCACTGAACAAGGTGCTGCACGCAGTAACTGTGCGCGTTAATGGACATGAATGCCTCGCCCTTGTAGATACTGGGTGTACCCAGACCCTGGTGCGCAAAGCATGTTGCAACACTTGGTACAAGGAGAGCATTCCGGTACTAACCATTGGTGGTGGATCGCTGGCCTCTTGTGGGATGAGCGTCATCAGCACAAGTATCGGTGATGGGCCTGCAGTAGTCGTGCAAGCCCTGGTGGTGGATGATGGGCTGCTTGGATACGACCTACTTCTAGGGATGAATTTGATTACACAGTTAGGTAGAATCACTGTGGACTGCACCAGCAAGATAGAGTTCTCCCGACATGAGAAACGTGTTTGCGCCGCAATTACCCTGGACGAGCCTGACTTTCATGCGGAGTATAACAGGGAAACCAATGCGTGGACAGCATCTTGGAAGTGGGCTGGCGATCAACCACCAATATCCTTACAAAACCGACTCTCAGTGTACACCCCTCCAATGAGGCTCAGAGGTCAGTATGAAGAAGAACTGCAGACTTGGATCAACAATGGCTGGCTACTTCCATATCCCGAGGATGAGCTCGGGCCCCCGCGAGGACTGATTCCTTTGATGGCTGTCTTACAAGATAGCAAACAGAAGGTCCAACCCATCATGGACTACCGTGAACTTAATGAACATGTCAACCCATATACAGCAGGGGCAGATGTTTATGCACTCAAATTAAGGGAGTGGTGGTAGCAAGGGTCGGACGTGGCAATTCTGGAACTGTGGATATGCAGATATGCATTGAAAAAAAGCTGTGGAAATTAAAGGAACTTTTTTTTTTTATTATTACATTTTCACCCCCAAATAAGGCAAATTGCCACTTTGGTGTAGGGGGCTACTATCAGGGGCAACAATTACTGGGGTACTATGTAGGGATTTGGGCAGCAAGATGTCGGTTCACGTTACACTTGAACTTCTGCACGTCAGTACTGTTGGGGAAGCAGGGACCTGGAATGGAATTCCAAAGTCTAGGGAAGAAACTATTGGAGTAAAAAGATCTTTTACATTTAGGGATCTCTACAGTGCGGGGGTGGGATTTAGCAGCCTGTCGGGTTTGTCGAGGGTGCTCACGTCCTGGAGGCACAAGTGCTTGCAGTTCGTCAGAGCATTCACCACTAAAATACTTGTAGAAAAGGCAGAAGGATGCAATATTTCGTCGATGAGACAGAGGCTGAAGCTTAGATGCCAGTTCAGGGCCTATCAGGTTTGCGACTCTCTTTTGAACCTTGTCAAGGAGCGAGAGACTAGTAGCAGATGCACTAGCCCAGATGTGACAGCAATACTCCATACATGGGCGAATGGTGACCTTATAGAGGTACAGGATACTTTCGGGTATTAGTAGTTGTCTAGCACAGTAGAGAGAGCCCACCTTTCTTGCAGCGGCCCTGGCAATGCCTTCAATATAATTGTTCCAACTCATATTTCCTGTGAACGTTAGGCCAAGGAGTTTGACAGATGTACTCTCAGATAGTCGTTGGCCATTGCTATAGGTGGTAGAGAGGGTTTCTTGTAATTATTGAATGAAACTAGTTTAGTCTTGGCAGCATTGAACGCGACCAACCACTTTTGTCCCCATTCCACCACAGATTGGAGGTCTTCCTCTATTGTTTCTGTCATTTTTTTAGAAATGTGTTCATTCGTCTTCCTGTCGTGCCTGCCATAGAGTGTAGTGTCATCAGCATATATACCCATCTCAGAGGCAATTTTGTCGGGGAGGTAATTTATGAATATCAGGAACAATAGAGAAATCCAAGGATAGAACCCTGGAGCACCCCCGCATTTATATCATATTGTTTAGATGTACAACCGTCGAGGACAACCTGGATTTTTCTCTTATCTAAGAAGGATTTAATTATGTTAAGTATTCTACCAGTGATACCGTATGATCTAATTTTCCTGAGGAGACCCTCATGCCATACCCTGTCAAAAGTCTTAGATATATCTAGAGCTACCGCTCTGCCCTCCCCCGCTTTGTCTCGCTATTTTCTGACCAGGCTAGGGTTCGATCTCAACATGGCACCAGGCATTATGACGGGAATTATGCACGCGATCCGGCAACAGGATGAGGCTGTGCGCAAGGCAACATCGTCTTACATTGAGAATATTTTTGTAAATGATAGTCTCATGTTTGCCCATTCAGTCAAAGAGCTCTTCGAGAACTTTGAATTGACACGCAAGGAACCGGAGCGTTTGCAAGATGGGGCAAAAGTACTTGGCCTGCACATGACCGGTAGCAAGGAGGGGCTCTACTGGAGGAGAGGTGGTGATATTCCAGAAGTCCCATCCAACATCACTCGTCGGAGCGTTTTTTCTGTTTGCAGAAAGCTGGTGGGCCACTTCCCTGTGTGGTTGGCTCAGGGTGGCAGTGGCAGCCATAAAACGTCGTGCCACATCTGTATCATTGGGATGGGATGATAAAGTGCATAATGCCACGCTCCTGAGCATGCTAACAGAAACTGTGGCCAGGGTGACTCACGACGGCCCTGTGCAAGGGAACTGGTGTGTTAACGGGAATGAGTTCACGGTCTGGGTGGACGCTAGTTCACTAGCCCTTGGAGTTGCCCTTGCAGTTGATGATGGTATTATCGAAGACGCCTGTTGACTTCATCCAGAGAATGATTCTAGGCACATAAACCTGGCCAAACTTGATGCCACATTGAAAGGAGTTATCCTGGCACTTCAGTGGCAAGCCAAGGTACTACATATCACGGACTCTGCATGCACTCATCGGTGGATAACTGATGCATTGACTGGAAGAGCATGGCACACGAGCAGCAAATGAGATGTTGATATGAAGACGGCTCACCACCCTGGTCGATACAATCAAAGAGTACAACCTGACTGTAGACGTAACATTGATCAGGTCTGCAAACAACAGAGTAGATGTACTGACACGAGTACCACAAGTGTGGCTGCTGGCTGATACCCGGGGAGGTTCTGAGATGCTGCAACAGCTGCGTGCAGCTGTCACGTGTAATATGGATGCGGATCGTATCAGTGAGATTCATCAGCAATGCGGACACCCAGGGGTTAAGCGGACACTATATTTTGCCAAAATGGTTGACCCAGAAGTAAAAAGAGTAAATATCAAGAGAGCAGTGGAAAGTTGCGAGGCATGTCAGTCAATCGACCCGGCTCCAGTACAGTGGAAAAAAGAACAATTAGTAGTGAGTGGCACATGGCAGAGAGTGAGCATGGATATCACACATTACGGTGGCAATCAATTCCTCACCCTCATTGATTGTGGACCTACGCGCTTCATGGTTTGAAGACCACTCGGGCGCCAGGACTCCTCCTCCATTATTCGCCAGCTGTCATCTGTGTTCTTTGAAAGAGGCGCACCTGAAGAAGTGCTGACGGACAATGACCCAGCCTTTTGCAGCCAGCAAGTCAGGCAGTTCCTGAAGGAGTAGGGAGTGCAGCTGTGACTGCGGTGTACTTATGTGCCATCTGGCAACAGTATTGCTGAGAGGAGCCATCGCAGTAACAAAAGAATCGTGATCAGGAAGCAATGCACCATCTCAGAAGCCATATATTGGTACAACATCACGCCAAAGGATGGCGTCTCTCCAGGAACCACACCTGCAAACGCAATATACTAATACCAAGTCCGAGAAAAGGGAATTTACCCCAACAGAGAAGTTGCCAACGAGGAAAGACAAAGGTCATACGCACAAGGGGATCCTGTATGGGTGAAGCCGTCGGGAAGCCAGTGCACTGACAGATATATATGGAGCCGAGTGACCGATGTAGTAAGTCAGCAGTCAGTCATGATTTAGGGTGTGCCCTGTCATGTTAGGGGCCTGAGGCCGGCGACACAGTTGCAACCACCACTGGATGATGGGAGCGACTCTGGGTCTGGGGCCAGTGGGCCATTACTCTGGTTTGTACCATCCTCATCCTCATCAAGCAGCGAATCCGATATTAGTAGCCTCTCAGGGGAGGCAAGGTTCTTCGACACTCAGACTGCTGATGAGAGTGCAAGTGAATAAGAGGCCTGCACAGTCCCCTTTCGAATAAGCACCCGACGGAAGAGAGCGCCATCTCCCTGCCATCTCTGTGATCATGAGATCAGAGGGGATGTGAGGAAAATAGAAACGGACATACATATGACCTACCTGTTAAGCGCCCACGTGTCTGCTTGTCATGTGCGTTGGATAGGAAAAAGAAAAAGCAAGATGGCATCTGTGATATTTAACAGAAATGGTCTTGTGTAATCTCACGAAATTCACATGTGATATAAAGCAGGTCGCATGGAGGGGTTGGGGGAGCTTTTGGTTGTTCGGATACTAAACAGGTGACGTTACAAGAAAGACGGGTTCTTAGTGCATTGAGGCGACTAAAGGAGGTTCCAGTTCAATAGTCAAGGAGTCGTGTTATGACTTCCATTTTTATTTTTGGTAAACTCGCCAAAATGGAAGGGTTGTATATCTTAAACTGTTGAATAGAGAGTTCTATAAGGGGAGGTAACATACTATCACATGATCCTTTATTGATTTACCTTTGTTTGTTCTCGTATATATAAAAATAATGTGTGTCGGAAATTCATTTCACCAGAGCAAAAGAAAGTGAATTGCTTGTAGTTGTGCTTGTAAAAATGATAAACTTGCGAATCATCAAAGTTATGATGAAATGGCACTGCATATATGCATCATTATTGGCTAAAATGAGACTCAAACCCAAGATTCCGATTTCTCAGCTGAGACTGACAAGAAATAAAAGAAGTGGTTTATAATTGAACAGAGCTTAGTCTTTAGGACTGTGGTGAAAGTAAAACAAAATGTGACTTACTCAAGTGACAGCACTGTCTATCCTGTCATATGACGGAATCAAGGAAGAAAAGAGAAAAATAAAACTTTCATCTATAGACAGTTTATTAATATACATATGGTATTAATTTGCATATGAGGACAATGACTACTGTGAAAAGAAATTAAGGGAAATCACAAGGCAATCTTCTTTTTTGGACAGCTGAAAGTGAGACAGTGATAATGGTCGGTGAAGAAGTCGGGAGTTGGCAATTGACAAGAAGGAGTATTATTAGAGAGTATTATTATTAGAATATTTATTATTATTATTATTTTTAAATCGCAAGTTCCTTCAAGGACTTGACCGAACTCATGGTTTGGAGAAAGAAAGAGAAAAGGCAAGGAAAGATATATATATATATATATATATATATATATATATATATATATATATATACGAAAGTATAAATTTATGCGTAAATTTAAGTATTTACTTCAAAAGTGCTCAATACGTAGGTAGAGCTAGTTAGTAATTTATAAAATATAAGCCTGAAGAATCCTAGAGTGGATGAAACGTGGAATATTCAGTGTAGCTTAATCACCATATATATTTTATAAATTATTATATATATATATATATATATATATATACTCGGGTTTTTTTATTCAAAAGTAATGGACTAATGAATTCAACGAGGTTGTTAGATAGTGCTCAATAAAAAGAGCTGATAATATTTGTTTATTGTTATATAAACATGGTCACATCCTGCTGCTACAAATAGCCACTTGTTTCAATCAAACAACAGATATCATCAGGCAGCGACTTGACTATTCAAAAGTTCAATGAATAATGGATTTTTATTTTAGGTAGGAACTCTTTAAAAGTTGGAGTTAAAAAACTTAAAACACAGAACTTTAATTATAAGATGTAAAGAGGGAGGGGGCAATTTAAATAAAGTTAAAAGATTATAATGGAGAGAGAGTGATTAAGAAGAGAAAAAGAAATAGAGAAAGAAAATAGAGAGAGAAAAAAAATATAGAGAGAAAAAAATATACATATAATATGGAGAAGAAAAAGAAAAAAGATATAAATGGTTATTATAAAGAGAATAAGGACTAGAAGGGAAAAGAAAGAATGTTGAGATATAGTTAAAGAGAGAAAGAAATAAAGTAAGAATTAATAGGAAGGGAATCTTAAAGAAGTTGCCAGTATATAGAAAAAGAAAAAGAAAAAAAAATCTGCGTGTCAACCAATTTATGAACAATTATACAATTCAGTAATTAGACAACATTAGTACAAATACAATCTAAGCGTTAGAAAGTTAACATGTCAAAAAAGACAGCGAATGTATCCAACTGACATATTTATCATCTAACATACGTCCACGAGTAATATCAACGCAGTTCAAACATCCGTCTACAATTCATTAAGCCCTTTATACTAAATGATATAAGTTTAAAGCTTTCGCATTTTTATTAAATGAATATATAAGTAAAAGAAAAAATAATAATGAAAAAACAATATTAAAATTATTATTATTATTATTAATAATAATAATAATAATAATAATAATAATAATAATAATAATAATAATAATAATAATAATAATAATAATAAAAGTAAGTAATTTAGTTTAGATATAAAATTTATACAAATTTAAAATTGTCACTGATTTCTATAATTTATTAAAATACTATTAATATACTTTCTCCTCGCCTGATTTCATTCTTTATTTCCCCTATCTTATATACCTGTCATAATCATCATTGAGAAGATTGTAGGCCTAAATCAGATCACCACATAATCGTCGGCGTTTAAAAAAAAGAAACGTTAAGCTTTTTTGAGTCAGGTATCCTAAGGCACACACACACACACACACACACACACACACACACACACACACACACACACACACATATGTATATATACACAGCATAATCACATTGACGCAATGGTTCCCGTTAGATTACGAAAGTTAAGTTAAGCAATGTTGAACTTCATTAGCATTAAATAGATGAACGTTTAAAAATACGAGATGCTATATGTGTTTTCTGTTCATCTCAGCATTGTTTCTAGTTGCCCTGGACATGTCCCTGCACTTGGATTCCAGCAGTACTGATTTAGGAGAGATGACGCTGGAGATTGCGCAACACTTGCTTCACAATTACATGTATAGCAACTCTTACAGGGGTTTTCCACTCAACACTGAACGAAGGCCATGACTGATTTTACTCATTGCAAGCAAGTCATTATCAGTGATTGCTTTTTGGCAATAACAAGTGGTGTTCCCTGGAGTTTGAGTGACAAAAAAATAAAACAAAAATCTCCCCAGATTTCTACGATTCTAATTGCAAATCATTTTACATTATCACAACAGCTGTTTACCATTGCTTTTTCACTGATAACTTTCTTGCCAAAGTATGTGATGCATCTCATGTAACACTTTAATGCACCCATCTACAACACTGCATGGCACAATCTTTTTTCCATATTAATAGGTAGTCTTATCTAGGCTTGTCTTGTCCTTGTGAGAAAGTCTGCCTGATTGATCTTTGACGACACAAGGTTAACCTTGACCTGAAGGTCAAATCTTTTTTTATGTCCTCCAGAATTCAGCAGCGATACCTCATGGGTAATTCTGCTACTCTTTTAATTCATATCCTACTGCTCTTTGCAATTACAGACTTAACTCACATCAACATTAATCTTTATAATTCTGTTATTTAGCTTCCACTTAAGTGACACTTGACATCCTATGTATAAAAAAATAATATAAATGGATCAATCATAGTCAAGGGCAATCGGAAGGCTCCCTTTTCCTTAGCTTTTACACTGAGATGTAAGAGAGAATGCCATTTCTTTCCCTGAGTTACTCCACTTACCCTTGATTCTTACCTTATAATGCTGAACGATTAGCAAGAGGGCATCAAGTATTCTGAGTCTTTGGTATTACTCTGTTGAGGATTGCACCCCAGTCTCCCAACCGAAGATTCTAAGCATCATGACAAATAGGCAGAGACTTGCATAGGGGGTGGTGGTGCTATGGGTGTCCAAGCACCTGCCCCTTTTACTCGTGTTTTAAAAGTTCCCTTTTCAGAGGAATGTACTACAGGCCTGTGCCCCACTATTACTATATTTTTACCGGGTTTTTTCCACTTGGGCACCTGCCCTGAAAAAGTTCTCTGCAAGTCACTGCAAATAAGCCTTTCATAATCGGCAACATTTCTGCTAGATTTATGTACTTAGCATCCATCCTCTTTTGAAGCATTTCTTTACTATCCATTTTTGCTAAAAGTTTTCTTTTAGCACTAAAGTCAACAGAGTATAGACCATTGTTGAGATGGATTGTTTTGTGTTGATTGAGGTATGTTTCTTCTCTTATGCAGTTCGAGGAGATCCGCACTCCCAGGCCTTGTCCCCCATCTTTTGGGTGTATTTATTTCTTACTGCCTAAGGCGCCCTGACTGGATAATATCGAAGGAGCTGCCCAGGCAATTTTTGGCAGGCCAGAGTGCTCTTCTTCTAGAGCACTGGCTTTTCAAATCACACTTTCCGACCCTTGTGTCACATTATTTCAATGTGATAAATAACTTCACTGTCCATATTAGCACCAACACATTAACCTTTAAATCAACTTCCAAATTGCAGTGTGATACTATCGGTGTCCCTCCACCAACTGTTGGGAAGAGTCTGGAGAAAGAGAAAAAAGTATGACACAAGAAAGGGAAAGTTGGTTTATCGGCAGAACAATGGATAGGAAGTTGTTCACAAAGGCAACAGTTTGCAATAATTTTGGGTTTGAGACGATTGATGGCAGTTTTAGTTGAGGACAATCGCGAGTTGGACACAGGTGGACCAGAGTGTGGCTCAGAGGAGATGGGGAAATGAATTGATCAACCGATTGACGAACATAGTCTCGACCGTAGATTTAAATGTGGACATTAGCATGTAAAGGGTCGATGGTGTCAGACACTCAGAATGCAATTGATATTTTTTGTTTTATTTTAATTTTATACTTGTGAGTCAGTGTGAGAGATGATGACATGGCCAGAACAGGAAGATAAAAGAGAAGAAATCCACAGCACACAATAGTTGAGGTTGGCGTTGAAAAGTGGGGGTGGCACATGGTTTTCTCACAGCAATTTCAATGCAAATTGCATTTTGCTTAATTGAACAGGGTCTCGATCGATGCTAAGATCTCTGTCAATTACACCCATGTTGACAACACCATCAATACCATCAACAGTGTGATTATTGATCAAACACTTTTAGCATAAGTTATCGAAAGAATGAGATATAGACGATGACCTTTCGCCTTTCGATGTATCATAACTTATACAAACAATAAAAATAAAAAATTGAAGGTTTTATGAAAGGAAAACTGAAGAATGTGTAAACATGGTTGAATTAACAGAATTTTTATGTAAATGTTTAAGAAAGTTGTTAACAATGTAGGATACTGGGATGGTGAAATGACATAATGTATGAACAAAAACGCAACCAAAGATTACGTTTAAATTACAAATCTTTGTATATCGATTTATTTTCCAAAAAATCTTTCATATATAAATTAGTAAATATGGATTTACTGTTAAATATAACTGGGATAGTAAAATGGCTTTGAGAATTTTGAGAGTAGACCTCTCTTTTTCAGAAAAAAAAACCAGCCCTAAAGTATGATATACAAGCAGAACAATGAATACAAATAAAAGACAGCCTATCTAGCCGTTAAACTTGATATTTTTTGCCTACAACAAACTTTAAAAAAAATTTTTTTTTTTATTCAATTTTCACCCCAAACAAGGCACAGTGCCACTTTGAAGCAGAGGGCTACTATCAGGGACTTAATTAGCGGGGTCATTATGAAGGGAGATGAGTAGAAAGATGTTTGTTAACATTGCACTTGAACTTCTGCATATCATTGCAGTTGGGAAAGCAGAATCCCGGAAGGGAGTTCCAAAGACTCGCAGTTCTGGGGAAGAAACTATTGGAGTAAAAGGCTTTCTTGCACCTAGGGATCTCTACTGTAAAGGGATGAGACTTAGTAGCTTGTCGGGTTTGTCGGGGTAGTTACGTCGGGGAGGTATAAGTGTTTGCAAACTATAATTTATAAATTGCTTGTTGCATCTGTAGAGGACCAGGATATATAAATCCTAATCCCGTTACAAGAGAATAATGAAACGAATGGAATTGAAGGAAACAAAGACTCAATTGATGGATAAGATAAACGTGTCGTTTATTTACTGTTGAAAGAATGAATGTTTTAGATATAACATGCGTTTATGTCCACGCGGGTGTAACCATCGTTCGTTGCGGGAGTGGTGTTGTAGAAAGAAAAGGAAATGTGTGTTCATCTCAAGTTCGGGTCACTATCGTTTGTTCGCGCGTGGGAAGAGAAGTGAGTAATGTAATAGAACGAGAAATGGCAGTCCATCGTGTAGACAAAGAAAAGGATAGAGGGTTGACATCAGTTAGCAGTCAGCTACGCGGTGGTGTTCTCATGGACAAGTAGTAGATAGAGAGAACAAGAGTGTACGTCTGTCTGTTGGCCTTTTGTCCCACAATAGTAAATGGCGTGAGGTACGCGGTCGGTCCGTAGACCGACCAGCTCAAAAGCTTATTGCTCTTTATTTTATAGGTGTTTCCATTGGTCTTTTGCGCATGTGTAGAGTTCCTTTGAAAGGAAGTGACGTCGTCCTTGTGTGCGTACGTGTGCGCATGTGTGAGTACATGTGTGTACGTTAGCGTGTGTGTATATACACGTGAACCTTAGTGTATGTACGCGAACGTGAATATATGGACGTGTGTGGACGTGGGTGCGTATGTTTGTGTGCGTATATGTATATGACAAGTAATATAGCTTGAAATGTGAACGTGTTTTTGTGTGAGACTAGGGAAGGCTCGCACACATCTGACTAGCAAATGAGGAGAAAATCTGGGTTTAATTCTCAACCATGTGTGTGTACAAAAATTCACACAAAATCTGTATACATCATCAGATTAAGGTTTTACTTTTTTCACCAAGGAGATCTAAGCTTTTTAAACAAAGGGGCATAACTCTAGCTTCGAAAAAGATTGTTGCTTGTGCAGAATAGTGGATTTTGAAATCAAAATATTTTAGGTGAAAACATTATTAATTATGTATGTGTCATGTCGAAATTAGTATAAATAAAAAAAATTACGAGAAATCATCCAGTAGAAGATGTGCAAGATCCAGTTTTTACAAAAAAATCATCCACAATAATGTATTTTGTATTTTGAAATGACGGATTGTCAAATTGATCGATTGCAATTACATCCTCTGGATTTTGAGAACTTTTCCACATGAAAACAGACAATAAAACTCTATAAATCGATAAATTTTATTTTAGTTGTAATTATTTTCTATTGGATCATTTTTCGTGATTTTTGGAATTTACAATAATTTTGACATGACCAGTAAGTACATAATGTTTTCACACAGAAATTCGTTTGCTTCAAAATTCACAGCATAAGCACCAAAAATGTTTCCTATCGGGAGATACGTCTGATTCCAACATTGTCTTACATAGGCCAGCTTACATTGGCCACATTTTTTTTTTTACAAAGGAGTCATGACTTATCAAGGTCCAGAGGCCACTTGAGGAAAAGGATTAATGAGTGTACAATGGTTAAAGGGAACATGTTGTAATAATTGTCAGTAGTGGCAATTTAGTAAATTGGATTACTTAAGGGGATGGCTCACCAAGAATTTGTTTACGTTGAACTTGAAGACAACCATAGTTAGAAAACAGGAAAACGGGACAGAGTTCCACAGGCATGCAGTTCTAAGAAAGAAGCTTTGTTCATGGAATCTATGTTAAGGTTTAGGCACAGGAAAAGAGTGGGGGAAATTATTGATAGTGGTTTCAGCTAAACGAATGTTTTTCGTGAAAGTCAGGACACAGGGGACTACAGATTGGAGCTCAGATGAGCACTTGCCAAATAACAATAAAGAAGAGACAGGCTCGCAACGTCTCTTCTGTGGGAAAGCGGTTGCAGGGAAGAGAAAAGGGCATCCCCATTAGGCTACAAAATCTATTTTGAACTCTGTGAAGGCAAGATAAGCTGCTTCTAACAGTTCCTGCCCAGATGTGGCAACAGTACTCCATCCTTGGATGTACTTGGCTCTTATACAGGTAGAGAATTGCATCAGCAGTGAGATATCTACTGGAGCGGTAGAATGATCTCACCATTTTTCCAGCCGCTTTGGTAATGGATTGGATGTGCGTGTTTCATTTCAGATCAGGAGTAAAATTCAGACCTAGAAGCTTGTCAAAACATGAAGCCTTCCCAAAATGAGAGCCATTCATTTTGATTGATGCCAGATAGGGATCAGAGTGTTGATGATGTAAAGATAGAAACTTGGTTTTAGATGTATTGAAATTAACCAGCCACCTCTTTTCCCATTGCACCACATGATCAAGATCAGAGAAGAGAGAATCAGAGAGAACTTGGTCATTTACAGCCTTTGATGTGTTGCCATAGATTGTAGTGCTGTCAGCATAAATGTCTACAAATGATCTTAGGATGTGATTTGGGAGATCATTGATCTAAATCTGGAAGAGAGTTGAGCCCAGGATGGACCCCTGACAGACTCCAGCATTAATATTGTGAGCTTCTGACTTCTGCCTATCAACCACTACTTTTATGAATCTATCAAAGAGAAATAATTTAATCATTGAAAAGACATTTCCAGCTATATCATAGCTGGAAATCTTGTGAAGTAGACCTTTATACCATACCCTATGAAAGACCTTTGACATGCCAAGAGCAATTGCCCTACAAAGGAAGGTTGTTGACTACTTCTCTATTTATTTACCCAATTGTTTTTCTTTCAATACTTACCTTTGGCCCCCCCCCTCGAATACTATTGTTAAAATTTACTATTGGAATTTATTGTTGTCAATTTGCAACTTGTGATTCCCTTTCTAAATTTTTCCTCTAAATAGACGTGCTCTCCAATCTCGAATTCAACATCTTCCCACATTTCTTTTGCAAAAAAAAAAAAAACAAAAAAAAACTGGCGACGCCATTCCATTTTTTAAGTATATTTTCAAATAATCATACTAATAAATGCGCCACCTAGCATTGAATGTTAGCAAAAGGGGTTGAAAATTTTCATTCAAATCAAGTTGGGAATGACTTGAGAAAATTTAGCTGAGTTGCTAAATAATTACACACGTTAAATTATCCAACTGAATTTCTTTCTTTTCTTCAGTTAGTGAAAGGGGCAATCTATCGCCATACTTCCCCTAAACATGTCAATTGAACTTTTACTAAGTAGAATGCTTAATATTATTTACCTATAACGTCCAATATTGTTGGAGAATTATTGATGATGAGTTAAAGGATGTCTCTCTTTATAATATATTCGATCTACTACTCTGAACTTTTCTTTTATCACAACCTTTACCATTTATAGGGTTTCATTTGCACCGTTATCGATCCAACGGGGTAGCTACTAGCAAATAAAAAGAGGGGGTAAAAAAGAAAAGGGAAAAAAGAAATCAAGAAAGAAAGAATAAAAAATCTCGAAAGAAAGTAAAAGGAAGAAAGAAAAAGAAACAAAGAAAGAAAAAAGAAAACAAACAAACAAACAAAAGGAAAGAAAGAACGCAAGAAAGAAAAAGAAAGCAAAGAAAAAGAAAAAGAAAAAAGCAATAAAAAAATAAAGAAAGAAACAAAGAAAAAATATAAAAAAGAAAGAAAGAAACAAAAAAAAACTAAAAAAGAAACAACGAAAAGAAACAAAAATAAAATAAAGAAATAAACAAAGAAAAAGACAGAAAAAGAAATAAAGAATGCAAGAAAAAGAAATAGAATAAAGGAAAAAATAAAGAAACAAAGAAGGAAAGGAAAGAAGGAAAGAAGAAAAAGAAAGAAAGAACGCAAGAAAAAGAAAATAAATAAACAAAGAAAAAAGAAAGAAAAATAAAAAAAACGAATAAAAAGAAAGATGAAAAAAAAGAAAATAAAAAGAAAGAAAAAAGTGGGATAACAACTAAAAACCGGAAGTTTTGCTTTTTTCTAACTGGGATAACACGCACTCTGTCCACGTCGCCATTGCTAAATGTCAGTCACACGAACCTCGACAGATATTCCACCCACTGAACGGTGATTAAAACGACAAACGTAAGGCCAACCCCAATATTATTTTTCGCTTTGAAACTCCACATCTTACTTATATATCTCTTCTATTTTTTGTTTTTTCTACATTCAATCAGTTTTTGTTGTTTAACCTGTAATTGTTTATAGTTTTGCTGCGATAATGTTTGTGGTCAAAAAGTCGGGGTTCGTTTCCAATGCAAATGATGTAGTAATTTGAACCCCCGTTCATGATGTCTATAAAATGTTAGGATCGGCGGCGCTACATCTTATGTTTATTATTATTATTGCATTTGTTTGTTATAATCGAAAACGTCTTTTAAAGAAAATAACATTAATTGGTAATATCTAGATTTAAAAAACAAGTTTTATTGACATTTATTGTAAAATTAAATCGAACATTCATCTTTTAAATAAAAATACTTTATTCAATCTTTTTTATTAATAAAATAGTGACCACTCCTTTTATCTGTGTTTCTCGCCTCTACGTAACTTACACATTGTTGAAACCAAATTAAAAATATATATATATGTACTATTTAATCTAACTTGATCGAAATTAAATCCAACCGAATGCATTTTGGTTCCTTCGTAAGCAAGTCAGCCATTTTAATGGATTGAAACTTTTGGAAAATATTGACATCCAATCAGTTTATAAATGAAGAATAAAAGAACATAAAAAAAAAAACTTATGCTTTTTATAACAATTTGGTTCAATTAATAATTAAAAAAAAAAAAAGAAAGAAATGCTAACAAAAATGAAAGTAAAAAATAAACAAAACACTCCCGACCAACACCGGGTGAGCGCAACTAGTTTGACATGGGATCAAAATTAATTATTTTATTTATTTCTGATTAATTATTTACATAGTTCCTATTTCGGATTCAACTTAATAAAAAAAAAAATACAGAAAACACAAATCTTTATGATGTACGTATCCGTCACGGAACGAAAATGTCATATTCCAAAAATCACATCAAGTAGTATTAAGAAAATCAAATTTATGAATAAGCAAAAATGGACTCTCACGTCGCCATCTTTAAAAACAAAGGCAGATAAGTCCACAATAATTCAAACTTGCGAGATCAGCCTTATAATGTTACCGATTTCACAGTAACCGCTTTAAATCGTTTAAAAAGGATTTTCTTTATAAAAATGAAACTATTTACGTGATTTTTTAGAATATGACATTTTTGTAACGGGTACGTACACCATACAGATTTTTCTGTAATTTTTTTTTAAACGAGTTTGAATTTTAAATTTGAACCATTTACGTTTTTGATGACATCTTTTTTATGTTTTAAATATTTTGAACTGAAAGATTTTTTTAACGCAACATTTGAATCTTGACTCTACCACGTATGACGTGACTACATTTTTTGTTTTTAAACAAATAAAATTAAACTCCGTGAAAACATTTTTATCGTAAGTTTCATAAACAATACGGCTACTGGATCGGGTCACCTTAGATCATCAAAGTTAAGCGACGTTGGCCTTGGTCAGTACTAGATGGGTGGGGTGACCATTTTGGGAATATATGTGGATGGACGGCGACACACCTTTACGAGGTCTTCTTCCCTGTGTGCCCAAAAAGAAAACAAAGAAACGATTATTGACTGAAAATCATAGAGATTTTACTGTCGATATTATGGTGCAGTGGTGCACTGGTGCACCACTGCACCATCGTACATTTTTGTTGTGTTAAATTTCAATTTTTATTAACAAAACTATTAGATACCGTCCTCCTGTACTCATGTGCTACGGCTGAACAGACCAAACCTGGCCCCTCCTCAAAGGGGTGGGGAGCACTGATTTCTCAATCCCACTTTCCGACCCTGGTGTCACTGTTCCTGCAGCGGTAGAGAACTATATACCCCCATATATTCACATTAGACCTTCTGCATAATCACACTGGTATTTGCTCAGACTGGCGATCCCTTTTTGTGTTTTGTTTTGCAGTCCTAAACGTGCTGCTTCAGAGTTGTCTGAATGAACATGTCACCGTCACATTTTCGGAGTTCTGTATTGTCTGACTATCGTGATGTTCTTAAGTTCTATGCATTCCCTAATTAGTTTAGTAGCCTCTGTCTATTGCTAATGGTTTTTATGACTATGGCTTGATAAAGGGGGAAAAACAAGTTGTTTTTTTTTTTCTTTCTTTTTTAGAAAATTTTGTGTGTCTGCATTTCTCGCCTATACGTAGCTTTCATATATATATATATATATATATATATATATATATATATATATATATATATATATAAGCTGAATGTGTGTGTGTCTGGTCACGAATAGGCTCCTATATGGTTGGTTGACTATTTTAAAAAAACTGATTACAGATAATGATAGAAGATGTATCGAGACACAGGAATGGGTATGTTTGATCTGGCAGAACGGTGGTTGGTTCATTAAAATTGGGGGGGGGGGGGCTGCGTTCGCGCCTGGTCCACAAAGTATGGAAATAAAAAATTTAAAAATTAAAAAAAAAAAACGTTTACAAGTGTTTTTGATATAGATGTACATAATAATACTTTGATAAGTATGTTTTAACTTAAATAGGGATGGTATAATAAAATTGTGGGGTCTGCGTTCATGCCTGTCCTCCATAGAATGGAAATAGGCACAAACTTTAATAAAGACTTTTCATATCTATCTGCGTAAGTATACTTTGATAATTATGTTTCAGTTTGAAGAAATATGGTATAATAAAATTATTGGGTGCTCGTTCGCACCTGACCTCCATAGAATGGAAATATGTCACAAAGTTTAACAAGTTTTTTTTTAATATAAATCTACAGAATATTGTGATAAGTGTTTCAGTGTGAACAGTTATGGTATAATAAATTATGGGGTTTATCTATTTTATTTTTACTTTCATCATATTTTGCTTTGGTTTTGATACCCCCAAATTCAACCCAAATTTACAACCCTTCCTTTTCATAACCTATCTGAAATGGAACACGTACATCAAGTCTGTGGCCAAGGTCGCAGGAAAGATGGTGGGATCCTTCTACCGCTCCAGAAGATATCTCACTACTGATGCAATTCTCTATCTATATAAAAGCCAAGTACGGCCAAGGATGGAATACTGTTGCCATATCTGGGCAGGAGCTGCCAAAAACAGCCTATCATGCCTTGACAGAGTACAAAATAGACTTCGTGGTTTAGTGGGGGATGCCCTTTTCTCTACCCTGCAACCCCTCTCCCACAGAAGAGACGTTGCGAGCCTATCCTTGTTTTATCGTTATTTTCATGGCAGGTGCTCGTCTGAACTCCAATCCCTGGTCCCCCCTCGCCAATCTTTCACGAAAAACACGCGTCTAGCTGAATCCACTGTGAAAAATTTCCCCCACTCTATATCTATGCCTAAATCAAAACGCGGATTTCATGAGCAAAGCTTCTTTCTTAGAACTGCACGCCTGTGGAACTCTGTTCCGTCTGCCTGCTTCCCTCCGGACTACAACTTGGATGTCTTCAAGTCTAATGTTAACAAATTCCTAATGAACCGCCCCCCTAATTAAACACTTCATAAAATCTCCTCACTAACGTGATGTACTTACAATAACCCTTATCCCTGAGTGGCTTCCGGGCCTTGATAAGTGGTGATCACTGTGTAAAAAAAAAAAAAAAAAAAAAAAAATCATACTTTCATAAATCAAAGTAAATTTTCTGTAGGCTGTTTTTGAACTCTGTCAACGATGGGTAATTTTGCTAGTATATATATATATATATATATATATATATATATATATATATATATATATATTGTTTGTTTTGGTTTTAGCGATATGTTTTGAATGAATTCAATTATTTATGAAAATGCATTTTTACCTAAATGCGAGTTGGGAATAATTTTCCCTTTAACCTACTTAGTACCCCCACATGGGGAGCGGTATATATATTATTTTTAAAATATAATTATCTACTGACACGTGTTTCGTTGTCTACGACTTATCAGAGTGGGTGAATCTAGCAAAATTCGAAATCAGGACCTGACGGTAATGATCCTAAACCCCTTACCGCTGACCCATTTCGCACGACTATCTGGATATATCGCGATTTACTTAGATGTTGTTTGTTTTGGTTTTAGCGATATGTTTTGAATGAATTCAATATATTTTTTGAATTATATATATATATATATATATATATATATATATATACTCATTCACCCCAACCAAAGCATATTGTCACTGAGACATAAGCAATGATTGCGAATTAAGAACCATATTTACGGGGACACTCTATGTAGGGAGTTGAGCAGCGAGATATCTGTTTACATGTCACTTAGATTTTTTTTAAGTTAGTACAGTCGGCGAAGCAGGATACAGGATGAATATTAAATATACTCATATCTTTAAACGAGAGAAAAATTCAGGTTGTCGTCGATTGTTGCACATTCAAACATGATGCAGATGTACTTCAGGAATCGATCCTTATATTGTCATCGTACCTGATATTCATAAATAACCTTCTTGATGAAATTGTGTCTGAGATGGGCATATTTTCTGATGACACCACACTCTTTGGCAGACGTGGGGAAAAAAAATGAATGTGCACTGGCTGAAGCCTTAGAAAATTATCTGCAGTCTGTAATGGAATGAGAATGTAAATGAATGCTAACATTAAATGCTACTAAGACAAAACTCCTTTCCTTCAACAATTTTTTTTTTTATTTGAGTGTCACCACTTATCAGGGCCCGAAGGCCACTCGAGGATAAAGGTTAATGAATGTAAAGTGGTAGTGTAGTAATCGTTAATGGCGTAAATTGGGTAGAATTTGATTATTTTTTTTTTTTTTTTTTTTTTACAAAGGCGTCACCACATTATCAAGGCCCAGAGGCCACTCAAGGATAAGGGTTAAAGAGTGTACAGTAGAAATTGGTCAATATAGTAATCATTAGTAATGAAAATTTGGTAAATTTAATAACATATGGAACGGCTCATCAAGAACTTATTTACTTTAGACTTGAACACAACCATATTGTAGTCAGTCGGAAAGCAGGAAAACGGAAGACAATTCCACAGGCGTGCAGTTCTAAGAAAGAAGCTTTGTTCATGGAATCTACGTTTAGGTTTAGGCATAGATAAAGAGTGGGGGAAATTATTGATAGTGTTTACAGCTAGACGAGTGTTTCTTGTGAAAGTTTGGCGAGGGGGGACCATAGATTGAAGCTCAGTTGAACACTTTCCATGAAAATAACGATACATCAGAGACAAACTCGCAACATCTCTTCTGTGAGATAGAGGTTGCAAGGAGGAGAAAAGGACATCTCCTACGAGGCTACGAAGTCTATTTTGAACTCTATCAAGGCAGGACAAGTCCTTTCTAGCAGCTCCTGCCCAGATGTGGCAACAGTATTCCATCCTTGGACGTACCTGGCTCTTATATAGGTAGAGAATAGCATCAGCAGTGAGATATCTACTGGATCGATAGAAAGATCCCACCATTTTTCCAGCGGCCTTGGCAACAGATTTGATATACCTGTTCCATTTAAGATCAGGAGTAATGGTCAAGCCCAGAAGCTTGTCAAAACTTGAGGCCTCCTGAAGACGAGAGCCATTCATTTCAATTGATGACAAATGTGAATTAGAATGTTGATGATGTAAAGAGAGAAGCTTGGTTTTAGATGCATTAAAAGTAACCAGCCACTCCTTTCCCCATTGTACTACGTGCTCAAGATCAGAGGAGAGAGAATTGGAGAGAACTTGGTCGTTTACTGTCTTAGATGTGCTACCATAAATGGTAGTGTCGTCAGCATAAATGTCTACAAATGATGTAAGGATATGATTTGGAAGATCATTAATGTAGATCAGGAAAAGAGTTGGGCCCAGGATGGATCCCTGAGGGACACCGGCATTAATACTGTGAGCTTCTGATTTTTGCCCCTCAACTACTACTCTTATGAACCTATCAGAAAGAAATGATTTAATAATTGAGAAGACTTTTCCAGCTATACCATAGCTAGCGATCTTATGAAGTAAACCTTTATGCCATACCCTATCAAAGGCTTTAGATATGTCAAGAGCAATTGCCCTAGAAAGATTGCCACCGTCGAGAGATTTGCTAATCCTATGCGATATAACTGTAAGGACATCTGCTGTAGATCTAGCAGAACGGAAACCATATTGAGTGTCACTAAGAAGGTTATTTTTGTTGAGATGTTTGATTACTTCTGTATTTAACACAGATTCTAGCAACTTACTCATGACGCACAGGAGACTTATTGGCCTGTACTGAGAGGGGGATGAGCGATCACCTGAATTCTTAAATACAGGGCATACTGATGAGATTTTCCAGGGAGATGGGAAACTATTCTCCTTAAGACAACGTTTAAACAGTTTTGTAAGTATGGGCGCTAATTCAGGTTGAAGTTTTTTGAGTACTATAATTGGAATACCGTCAGGGCCAGTTGCTTTACTCGAATCAAGGTTTTTGATTAGCTTCGCAACATCACATACAGATATACGTATATCACATAGCGTGTTTTCTGATACAGGAGGAAATATTGGGGGTTGGCGGTCTTGGTCGCAAAGGGTAGAATTAGCTGCAAAGTTCTTGACAAAGAGTTTGGCTTTGTCTGATGCTGATGAGATTACCTCAGGTCCATTGATAATAGTTGGGATGGAGCACACGCTTCTGTTCAGGATTCTGTTTGCTATTTGCCAAAACTGGTGGGAACCAAGCCGCTGCTCAGCTACTTTGGACTTAACAGATTGAGCATACAACACTCTTGCGTTCCTTATTACTTTCTTACAATGGTTGCTGGCAGTCCTGAAAACGGCTTTAGTTTCCATACATCTAGTACGTTTGAAGCAGTGGAAAAAGTGATTTCTGTGCGCAATGGCAGCAGCACATTCTGGAGAGAACCATGGCTGGCTGTTAGGTTTTTGCTGAAACTTTTTAGAAGGTATGAAATGGTCAATACCTACAATTAACCATTCAGTTAGGTCTAATACTATAGAGGACACATCCTTTTTAAACATGGAATGCAGAGGTAGATCAGATATAAATGTACGGAAGCTATCCCAGTCAGCCTTAGTGTATCGATATACTGTACGATGAAGAGGTATGTCTGGGGACTTATTACATTTCATTTTTATCTTGATTGATACAACAAAGTGGTCGGAAGATCCAAGAGGCGACAGAACAGAAACTGAACATAGTTCAGGGCAAGTTGTGAGAAAAAGGTCTAGTAGGCTCGCATACTGGCCGTCATTATCGGGCACACGGGTAGGTTCCTGAACAATCTGAGTGAGGTCATAGGCAATGGAGAAATCATGACAGAACCTCCCCTCATCATCGGTCTTGTTTGAGTGGGTCAACCATTCGACGTTGTGAACATTGAAGTCTCCACATATGTGAATGTTAGCTGAAGGATAAGTAGAAAGGACTTGGTCAATTTTCTCAGATATGCTTTGAAAGATAGTAACTCCGCTGTTGTGGGGGCGATAGAGAGTAAATATAAATGCAGTAGTGTGAGCTAAAGCAACCCGGAAGCACATATAGGGTAAGTTAGGATCTTCCCTGGAGATGTCCCTCCCACATGGAAAGCTATCTTTAATATAGGCACATATTCCATGCCCATGGCGATCTTGGGGGTCAGTTTTAGAAGTTAAGTTAGAGTATCCTGAAATTGCAAACTCATCTAGGGAAATAGCCTGTCCAATGCCAGTTTCACTTAAAAATAAAAGGTCTGGTTTAGTCTCCTGTAATTGGGTTTCAACCTCTGGAAGGTTAGAACGAAGACCCCTGATGTTGGAGAAGGAGACATGGTAGTAGGGGTCTACGTTGGAAGTTGGAGAACCGGGTTTAATCGTGTATTTTTTCTTGAAACTTGTCATGATGAAATTTTGGAATTTGTGGACTAGGTCGACAGATTTACTTAGAGCAGGACAGAGAGGGGAAATTAAGAGAGAAAAAGAAACAAAGAATTTTTTTTTATTTGTAGCTAATGATAAGGTAAAGCCGTAACAATTACCCACTAGTATGGCATCGAGAGGCCCCACCAGAAGCTACTGCATGGTCCAGAATCCATTCACCAAATGGCAATACAGCAGCCCCAGTACTTTGCACCTGCTGATAGGACAGCCTCCTTAGTGGTTAATCCAAGGTTCGGGTCCCTGACTATCAGGCGGATAACGTCAGCCCAGACAAAACGTTTACCTCCAGCACCCTTACTAGTGACATGGCTACAAGGATAGACATAGAAACAGAAAATTTCCGCCATCTCAGCCAACTGTTCGCAAAAATACTGCCAACCTAGAAAACAGCTTTTTCTTCTCCCTTTGTCCGAAAAATCACTCATTTAAAAAATGAAGACTGAGGGACAAATAAGAAGAAGCGAGAGTAACAGGAGCTGCCGATAACGCATCCACAATGCGTTTTCTACTCTCCATTAAAAAAAAACAAAAAACTATTAAGTATTGTACTTAGTAAAAGTCCAACAGACGTGTTTAAGGGAAAGTATGGTGATAGATTCCCCTCACACGAACTAAAAATGAGTATAATTCGTAATTTTTGCTATCAACTCGGTAGATAAATAAACATATGTACGAGGAAAAAAAAAAGCTAGCATTTAATAAAACAGAAATACACAAATTAAATACTGAAATAAAATGGAGTTGTTAATATTTTAAATCTAAAATAAAAAGCATGATTGAAATCACTTATCTCAACAAAAAAAATTCCGTCTCCAAATTGCAAACTGCATTGAAAGAAATTCAGTTAGTAGCGTTCAAAACATTTTTTTTTGAAATTAGCCGTTAAAGAAAGTCGTGATTTTATTCTGAACTTAAGCTAGTAACGTTTTAAGAAACTTACGACATAAAAGAAAAGGCTGATGGTGGTGGTGGGGGGGGTTCTTCCGAAAGTAAGTTGGTGCCGTTATAAGTAATTTCAAGATAAGATGGAAGCTGGTATTGGACTAGAAAAAAGCTAGTATTTAATAAAACAGAAATACACAAATTAAATACTGAAATAAAATGGAGTTGTTAATATTTTAAATCTAAAATAAAAAGCATGATTGAAATCACTTATCTCAACAAAAACAATTCCGTCTCCAAATTACAAACTGCATTGAAAGAAATTCAGTTAGTAGCGTTCAAAACATTTTTTTTTTTTTTTTTTTTGAAATTAGCCGTTAAAGAAAGGGGGTGGCTTATAAGAACTTGTTTACTTGAAGCCTACCATGTTGTATTCAACCAGGAAGCAGGCCAGCGGAACAGTGTTTCACAGGCAGGCAGTTCTGAGAAAGAAGCTTTGTTCATGGAATCTGCGTTTAGGCACAGATAGAGAGTGGGGAAATCATATATAGTGGTTGCAGCTAATCAGATGTTTTTGTAAAAGTTTGGCAAAGTGGAATGATAAATTGGAGTTCAGTCGAGCACTTACCATAAAAATAACAATAGAGCAGAGACAGGTTCACAACGTCTCTTCTGTGAGAAAACGGTTGCAGGGAAGAGAAAAGGGTATCACCTTTTAGGTTTCAAAGCCAGTTTTGAACTCTGTCAAGGCTGGATATAGTGCGCTGAGCGACTCCTGCCCAGCAGTACTTCATTTTGGGGTGTACCTGACGCTTATACAAATAGAGAATTGCGTCAACAGTGAGATACCTACTGGAGCGGTAGAGTGATCCAAGAACCTTTCCAACCACTGTTTGTCATGGATAATAACACTCTAGCTGAGAATTTATCATTCAAACGCCTGAACCTGACATTCATAGGTAACCTGAATTGGAACAAATACATAGAAGACATTGCCAAGGCTGCTGCAAAAGATGGGCTCCTTCAGCCGGGCTAAAAAAAACTCATATCTGACATCATATATTTCTACAAACCTATTATTCACCCATACATGAAGTATTGTTGTCATATCTGCGCTGGTGCATCAAATGCTAGTTTCTCTCTATTGGACAGTTCAAAAAAGAGTTTCTGATCTAATAGATCCTGCACTATCAACCAAGCTCCAACCTCTGTCCCATCACTGCAATGTTACATCTTTGTTCTTATATATATATATGAATCCGTAAAGAGAGAAAATCTTTTATATATATATATATATATATATATATATATATATATATATAAAGAACAAGTAGTTAATAAAGCATGGTAAAAAAACACTTTGAAAAAGAGTTTAAAACATATTTTAAAAAGGAAGCACAATCCTTTTTAAAATTAAATATGTTTTTAACTCTTTTTCGAAGTATTTTTTTACCATGCTTTATTAACTACTTGTTCTTATTATAAGCTCTATCTCCTATTTGGTTTTATCGAGCTTTTACATCTGGTTGAGATTACTTTATAAATATTAACTCTTTAATATTTATAATATACCTTAGATTTGCCATCTAGGATTATCTTGGTAAACTTAATTGTAATTCTTATTTCATAACACACACACACACATATATATATATATATATATATATATATAAGTTATGAAAATATATATGGTAATTAAGCTACACAGAATATTTCGTGTTTCATTCTCTGGCCTTTGTCAAGTGAGCAACTATGAAGATGAGGATAATAATCCACAAATGAATAAATAGATGCATCGCTGTATTTGTTTTACAAGTACTTTAATAGAATGTGCACCGACGTGAATACTACTGATATGACAAGTAGCAAAATATCACTTATCTGTGAGAAACATTCCAAGCAGAATAATTATTTTACAAAGAAATAAAAACATTTTGTTAACAACATGAATCAATGCTATTTGTAGTTGACCATTTGTTCCACTTAATTTTGTATATAAGATACATTTATGTGGAAATATGTTGTTTTTTTTTAATTTCACCTATATTTATACCAATCCTTTAATTTATGTAGCTCAATGTAATTACAGAGCATATAACAAATAAATGACAAAGTCTATATTCCAAGTTTCAAGATGTTGACCATCTTACTATTTATTTGTTTAAGTATATTGCTTTTATTTTCTTTAAATGAATTGATAGGTACTTTTTCTTCTGATAAATTAAGGGCAGAAAAAATTCATTAATTGATATAATAATTACTCCGCCTCCCCCCGTGTCAACAACGCATAGTGTCACTTAGTCATAAGGGGTTACTATTTTGGATTATGTCCAATAAGGGGTTGTGGGAAATCGTGTAGCAAGATGTGTGTTCTCATTACATTTAAATTTCTGCATAGGGGAAAACAAATGTGTATATATATATATATATCTAAGGCAATGACTGAAACCTCCATTCTCTAGTGCAATGGGAACATAAATGGATGGTAACACTCGATGCTACTAAGACTAAACTTCTTTCCTCTAACAATTACAAAACACTTTCTCAACCACTGATTGTGATGACTAATAAGATGCTACCTGAAAGTTCTTGGCTTAACATTCACAGGCAACATGAATTGGAATAAATACATTGAGAACATTGTCAAGGTTGCTGCAAAGAAGGTGGGCTCTCTCTATCATGCTAGAAAATTACTCACACCACAGAATATCTCTACAAAGCCACTTTTCGCCCATGCATGGAGTATTGTTGCTACATCTCAGCTAGTGCATCTACTTCTAGTCTCTCGCTCTTAGATAGGGTCCAAAAAAAAAATTCCTGCACTATCAACCAAACTTCAACCTCTGTCTCATTGCCAAAATGTTCCATCCTTGAGTCTGTTTTACAAATATTTCAATGGAATATATTCTGACGAACTCCAAGCACTTGTACTCCCTCAATGTAAATACCCCCGACTAACTTCACAAACAGCAAAATCCCACCTCTACACTGTAGAGCTCCCTAGATGCTGGACAGCCTTTACTCAGTGTTTTCCTTAAACTGATAGACTTTGTGATTCCCTCTCAGGCCCCTACTTCCCTAACTGTACTGACATGCAGAAATTCAAATGTAATGTGAACAAACATCTCGCTGATAAATTCTCGGCATAGTGTCCTTATAAATTTGGTCCTAAATAGTAAACTCGTAAGTCCAAGTGTCATTGTGTCTTGTTTGGAATGAAAAAACAGTAAAAAAAATAATTCAATACAGCCAGAGAAGCAGGAATAAGGAAAGGAATTCCAAAGTATAACATTCAGAGGGAAGAAACTATTACAATAGAAGGCTTTCAAGCATCTCAACAGTGAAGGGGTGGGATTTTGCTGCTTGTTGGGTTAGTCGAAAGTATTTATGTCGACTGGGCACAAATTCTCTGAGTTCATCGAGGCATATTCCATTGAAGTACATGTACAACAGGCACAGTGATGCGACATTGTAGTGATGGGACAGAGGCTGGAGTTTGGCCGATAGTGCAGGACCTATTTGATTTGAGACTCAATGTCAATTAAACTTCTTTTTTTTTTATTAGAGTGAAATTTCTAGCATGCAGACCTGTTTTTATATATAGATCTATATATCTATATACTTATAAAGTTGAGTTTTTTTTCTTGCACTAACATTGATATTGAAAGCCTACTTTTTCTATTTAAAAATTATTAATACAAACTACTCGATCATGGACATGAAGTTAACTAATTTGTATATTCCTTTGAAAAACGAACATTATTTACTTATACATTTTTTATGGTTTCTTATTCGGTAATTGGTTTCATTTCCCTATTATTTTGAATTTTATTTATGCATAGTTTCTACATTCTGCATAATTGCATAGAATTTAAGATGAAAACGCTTTAGCATACTAAAATCTCTCTTTCTCTCTCTATATATATATCGGCCCTGTCGGTGGGGCATTAGAATACGCCGACTGCCCCCCTGCAGAAAAGTCCCTCAATGGGGGTCCTGGATATGACCTTAAACTATATCCAGTGGTGAGGCCCCAGCTTGTGGGCTTTGGGGAGTGTGGAGCCACCCTTTAATTACCATTGCTCCCAGGTCCACTCTGACCCGGAGTGGTAGTACCTGTTAGGGTCCCAACTATGGGTTAAATAGAAACCAACGTGAAAACAACATATATTCTATTAAAAAAATTTTTCTTCAAAATCTTTGGATTTGGTATCAAATAACCCGAAAAGGGTTGATATGCCGTAAAACAACCAACCTATATATATATAGTCATCCGCTTACAGTACTGCTTCGCTGTTTCACAGCTCATTAGTGTGGCTAGACAGGCAACTGCCTCAAGCCAGGATCGAAATATTACGCTATATGGCTGCTGCTGTAAGGGTAATGAATTTAACGGTGTTTGACATCGTCCAAATGCCTCTGCTCGATTTGTTTACACAAAGAGCGTCGCTTAATATGCTAATGGCAGTTTGTATATCACTTCCCAATATGCTCAAACCAAGAGGGAGCATTATAGTCATCAACATAAGTACTGTTTCGCTGCTTCACAGCTCATCAGTGCGGCTAGACAGGCAACTGCCTCAAGCCAGGATTGAAACCCGACCGCCCAAAGCTTAATTGCCATATATTTTTAAAACTTACTACCTAGCTCTACTTACATATTGAGCACTGTTGAAGTAAATACTAAAAATATTTACATAAAATTTTATGTAAATACATAAAATAATAATATACGAGATATATATATAAAAATCCTTTATTAAAATTGGACAGCAATAATATAGAAAGAGGATCATTCACTTTTCTTATATGCCTTTGTTGCCTTTTTGGGACTCACAAGTAGTTTATTGGTTTCCATTTCACTTCTCTCGGGATACATACAGTTTTATTGACAGTTGTCCAGAATATGCTCCCAAAGTTCTTCTATGGAAACAAGGGAAATAACTAGAACTTCTGTAACAAATGATTGGTTAATTTAATTACAAACCAATGTAAACCATCATATTTAGTTAACATTTTAAACATTTCTCCAAAAAATATGACTGTATGACCATAGTCTGTCAAAGACTATATTATGAAATATTTTTAGCTAATAGCCAAGAAATTGCATCTAAAAGGACAGATAATTCTGATTTTTAAATTTCAACATTATAAAAAGTTATCTCCTTTACAACTAAAATGTTATTTCTTTTTTTTGTAAAAGTTTAAATGAAGTTCTGAATTTTTTAGATGCGGGCTAATTGTTTATATTACTTGTATAGATCGGACTATTGTTCTCATCTTGAGTGTGCAACATTTCGATTGGTTTGGCCTTCGAATATCTTCCAAATATCAACATGCCTGAAACATTGCATGAATAACACTCAAGAGAGTCGCAAATCTGATAGGCCCTAAACTGGCATCAAAACTTCAGCCTCTGTCCCATCGTCGAAACGTTGCATCCCTCTGCCTGTTCTACAAGTATTATAATGGTGAATGCTCTGAAGAACTGCAAGCACTTGTGCCCCCACGACGTGAACACCCTCGACAGACCCGACAAGCTGCAAAATCCCACCCCCACACTGTAGAGATCCCTAGATGTAAAAGATCCTTCTACTCCAGTAGTTTCTTCCCCAGAACTGCTAGACTTTGGAATTCCATTCCGGGTCACTGCTTCCCCAACTGTACTGACATGCATAAGTTCAAGTGCAACGTGAACCAACATCTCGCTGCCCTAATCCCTACATAGTACCCCAGTAGATGTTTCCCCTGATAGTAGCCCCCTACACCAAAGTGGCAATGTGCCTTGTTTGGGGTGAAAATGTAATAAAAAAAAAAAAAAAAAAATGAGAACAATAGTCCGATCAATACAAGTAATATTTAAATGAAGATTAAAGCAACAATTTGTGATAGGGAGTGAGATATAGCGAAGCTATGAGTTGTGCTGCCCGCTGCATCTGTGTGAGTAGAGAATCCAAGCCAGTTTTTGTGGAGGACATTAAAGTCACCAAACACATGTATTTGTGCGCTAGTGTCGAGGGTCAGTGCCGTGTCTATGCTGTCAGATACTTTGTTTATTATGGAGCAGTCTGAAACATTGCATGAATAACACTCAAGATGAGAACAATAGTCCGATCAATACAAGTAATATTTAAATGAAGATTAAAGCAACAATTTGTGGCAGAATTCTAATGCCCGATGAAGTAAATGCACATGGAAACTGTTTGCCTGCATTTTATGAAAACACTTTTTTTTTTTTTTTTTTTCCCCTTTGAAGATTGTAGCGTTGGGTATAGGGCAGCCAAACCAGCTGCCAACATTACCCTGCTTTTTATTGAAACCAACCGAGAGCTCTTTTTCGTATCCTCCTTGTTTCCTTAAGTGTAATTGTCTGGCCCTCCTGTCACTTTGGTTCACCAGGAATATTAGTTAGCTAGAACTTCAGGTTCTTCATAAACCCTGTGGCACCTATAATAACTGGTATGATTGATATTTCCCTAAGATTCCAATTTCTTTTCATATCATGTTGGTCTGTTTCTCCCTTTCAGCTCTGTTCAGGCCTCCATCATCACTTCAACCAAGGTTGCAACTCTCTCTCACTTATTCCATATAACTATGTCCGGTTTGACAGCACCATGGCTTTGTGATGAATAAAACTATATATTGTTTTGTTCAAGACAGTAAGAGCCAGGACAAATGAAAAATCAGAGATGTCTGATGTTCAACAACACATCCCCAATAAATAATCAAACGCAGTTAGTTCTTCCGTGGTGTTCCTCATTTTTTGGCTGGTGGTCATTTCCATTTCATTAACTCTTATCTTCGAGTAAACGACAATGTATTGTGGACGAAGTCACTTCAGGGAGGCATGTGAAGCTTCTACAGGTGCACTACGGTGGGGTCTCTAACTAGAGCAGACAATCAATCAATTTGATTGAAAAATGGGCGATTTCATTGATTCTGATGACAATAAAATATGGGAGGGTGAAATATTTGTTGGTCCTCATTCAATTCCGGGCAGCGTCAGGTTTCCCTGCTAGTATTGGTAAATAAATACTTTATAATTGAAAATTATTGAAATCTTTTAATATCGTCATTATTTTTATTTTATTTTTTTTTTTTTACCATGTCTCATATCTTAACGGTGTTTTTCTATAAGACTGCATTGTCAGAGCTTTCAAACTCTTTTCACACTGTGCGTCAAGCAAACTACATCCTCCTTAATTTAATTTATTCCAACAATATATCATCAGACATAAGTTGATTATTTTACATTTCATATTCGTAGAAATGATGTCTTTTTTTTTTTTTTTTGTCTATTTTCATGCTGTACTTAAAAAAAATTTTTTTCTTATATTCTGTTATACAAGTGGGTCATTGGTAAAAATTGAAATGGTTTTCTATGCCACCATTAACAATAAACACATTTTACTGAAAATAGCCTCATTATAAACTTGTCTTGCAAGGTTTAAAATAAAAGTGCTGATTTAAGACAAATAGTCTGTTGCCTAGGAATGTTGACAAATATGTTCCGCCCCACAAGCGTAAAATGAGACACAAGGTCGCTTTTGATGTGGGGGAACATTTAGCTCCCCCAAAAAGGGCACTCTGGATTAGAACAAAAAGTAAAAATTGCCTTAGCCAAGAAAGATTTCCTTAGACTATGAATAGAATTATGAGACTAAGGACAGAATTAACAAAGTGTAGCATCAGACAATTTTGTTACACTTTGCTTCATATTGAATTAGGTCAGATAAAGTCATCGGTGGTGGTGGGGGGATTGTCAAAAAAGAAAAAATAAATTTGGTTTTTGTTCAGAATTCCACTACTATAAACAAAAGTAAAGAAAAATCTGTATGATGCACATCGGAGTTACTATCTTTAAGAGCAAATAAAATAGACCACATACTGTCTGCACATCCCTCGGCTAACATCCACATCTGTGGTGACTTCAACGTCCATAACGTGGAATGGCTGACCCATTCAAATAAGACAGATGATGAGGGGAGGTTTTGTCATGATTTTGCCATTGCTTATGACCTCACTCAGATTGTTCGCGAACCCACCCGTGTGCCCGATACACCCGGTCAATATACAAGCCTCCTAGACCTTTTTCTCTCAACTTCCCCTGAGCTATGTTCATGTTCCGTTCATTCTCCTCTAGGATCCTCCGACCACTCTGTCGTATCAGTTAAGATAAAAACGAAATGTAATAAGTCCCCAGACGTACCCCTCCACCGTACTGTATACCGATACTCTATGGCTGACTGGGATAGCTTCCGTACATTCATATGTGATTTACCTCTGCACTCCATGTTTAAAAAGGAAGTGTCCTCTATAGTATCAGATCTGACCGAATGGTTAATTGTAGGCATAGACCAATTCATACCATCTAAAAAATTCCAACAAAAACCTAACAGCCAGCCATGGTTCTCCCCAGAATGTGCTGCTGCTATCGCGCACAGAAATCACTTTTTCCATAGCTACCAATGTAATAGATGCACTGAGACTAAAGCTGCTTTCAGGACTGCCAGCAACTACTGTAAAAGAGTAATAAAAAATGCAAGAGAGCCATTTGCCCAGTCTGTTAAATCCAAGGGAGCTGATCAGCGGCTTGGTTCCCACCAGTTTTGGCAAATAACAAATAGGATCCTGAACAGAAGTGTGCGTTCTATCCCAACCATTATCAATGGACCAGAGGTCATCTCGTCAGCATCAGACAAAGCCAAACTATTTGCAAAGAACTTTGCAGCTAATTCTACCCTATGCGACGAAGGCCATCAACTCCCCATATTTCCTCCTATAACACAGAACACGCTAAGTAACATACAAATATCCGTGCATGAGGTCGCCAAGCTAATCAAGAACCTTGATTCCAGTAAAGTAACTGGCCCTGACGGCATCTCAATTATAGTGTTAAAAAAGCTTCAACCAGAACTTGCTCCCATACTTACGAAACTATTTAAGCGCTGCCTTAAGGAGAAGTCCTTTCCGACTCCCTGGAAGACCTCATCAGTTTGCCCTGTATTTAAGAATTCAGGTGAAAAGTCATCTCCCTCTCAGTACAGACCAATAAGTCTCCTGTGTGTTATGAGTAAGTTGCTGGAATAAATAGAGAAATAGTCAACCACCTCAGCAGAAACAACCTTCTTAGTGACACACAATATGGTTTCCGCTCTGCAAGATCTACCGCAGATGTTCTGACGGTTATATCTCACAGGATTAGTGAATCTGTTGACAAAGGCTTCCTTTCTAGGACAATTGCTCTTGACATATCAAAGGCCTTCGACAAGGTATGGCATAAGGGTTTATTTCACAAGATTTCCAGCTACGGTATAACTGGAAATGTTTTCTCAATCATTAAATCATTTCTTTCCGATAGGCTCATAAGAGTAGTGGTTGATGGACAAAAATCAGAGGCCTGCAGTATTAATGCTGGAGTCCCTCAGGGGTCAATCCTGGGCCCAACTCTCTTCCTGATCTACATCAATGACCTCCCTAAACACATACTTAAATCATTCGTTGACATCTATGCTGATGACACGACCATCTACGGCAACACATCAAAGGCTGTAAATGACAAAGTTCTCTCTGATTCTCTCTCCTCTGATCTCGAGCGCGTGGTTCAGTGGGGGAAGATGTGGCTGATTACCTTTAATGCATCTAAAACCAAACTCCTATCCTTACATCATCAACGCTCTGATCCCCATCTGGCATCAATTGGGATGGATGGCTCTCGTCTGGGAGAGGCCCCATGTTTTGACAAGCTTCTGGGTTTGACCTTTACTCCTGATCTGAATGGAACACGTACATCAAGTCTGTTGCCAAGGTCGCTGGAAAGATGGTGGGATCCTTCTACCGCTCCAGAAGATATCTCACTACTGATGCAATTCTCTATCTATATAAAAGCCAAGTACGTCCAAGAATGAATACTGCTGCCATATCTGGGCAGGAGCTACTAAAAACAGCCTATCCTTCCTTGACAGAGTACAAAATAGAGTTCGTGGCTTAGTGGGGGATGCCCTTTTCTCTACCCTGCAACCTCTCTCCCACAGAAAAGACGTTGCGAGCCTATCCTTGTTTTATCGTTATTTCCATGGCAGGTGCTCGTCTGAACTCCAATCTCAGGTCCCCCCTCGTCAATCTTTCACGAAAAACACCTGTCTAGCTAAATCCACTGTGAAAAATTTCCCCCACTCTTTATCTGTGCCTAAATCAAAACGTGGATTCCATGAACAAAGCTTCTTTTTTAGAACAGCACACCAGTGGAACTCTGTTCCGTCTGCCTGCTTCCCACCTGACTACAACTTGCATGTGTTCAAGTCTGACATTAACAAATTCCTAATGAACCGCCCCCTTAAGTAAACACTTTATCAAATCTCCACACTAACGTAATGTACTTGCAGTAACCCTTATCCCTGAGTGGCTTCCGGGCCTTGATAAGTGGTGACCACTGTGTAAAAAAAAAAAAAAAAAAAAAAAAAAAAAAAAACTTGATCAAGTAGTTTTATTTTTATGGAGAAAATTATTTTTAAGTGATTAATGAGAATTCGTAAGGATTAAAGCATTAATATAAATAAGTATAAATTATTGCCGAGTTATCTCCCTTGTTTCTTGAGATTTTTTTTTTTTCTGAAATGACAGGCGAGACAGTCACTCCTTGGATAATTATAAAATTTGATTTTCTTATTTGAAAACAAAAACACTTGATCAATTTACATGATTTTGGGAATATGATATTTTCATTTGTCATGGGTATGTACATCATGCAGATTTTTATTTATTTCAGTTTTTTTAATATGGAAAAATTCTGGACAAGAACAAACAATTTCTGTCTGCAATCATGCATTGCATCATCATCATCATCATCTAGATGTCATTGATGAAAAAGACAAAGTTAGAACCCATACGAAAATTGATGCATATTTCTTGAATACATAAAAAGCGAGAGAGTTTACTGCATCCTTTTAGATTTTTATACATCACGGACATATATACAGATACATACTATTAGAAAATTATGGTGTTTTTGGAGTTCATGAGCTAATAGAAGCATGTAATTGGTTGATAAAAACGGAATGGTTAGAGTGTAATATAGTGGGGTTAAATATATTTGATCGTCTAGTGTATATGCATATTTACGTGTGGATATACTTTAAATGTCTAGTGTATACATATTTACGTGTTGATATATTTAATTGTCTAGTGTATATACATATTTACGTGTCCATATATTTGATTGTCTAGTGTATATACATATTTACGTGTCCATATATTTGATTGTCTAGTGTATATACATATTTACGTGTACATATATTTGATTGTCTGGTGTATATACATATTTACAAGTCAATATATTTTATCATCTAGTGCAGTGGTTCTCAACCTTTTTTTTACTCATGGACCCTTTTTCCCTTCTTTTTATCTTGATGGACCCCTTCATAACTATTGGTCATAAGACAATCTTCTATTTTTCGCTAATATAAATTTTGAGGTTTTAATAATCAAAGAAATAATATAGAATTAAGCTTTATTCTTAAATGAAAACTAATTTAATGTAAATAAAGTATTCTACAACAACTATAATAATTATGATAATAATGATAATATGTAATAATAATAATTCTGTGGACCCCTAGGATCCATGTGGACCCCAGTTGAGAACCCCTGATCTAGTGTATATACATATTTACATGTCAATATATTTGATCGTCTAGTGTATATATTTTTTTTTTATTTTTATTACATTTTCACCCCAAACAAGGCACATTGCCACTTTGATGTAGGGGGTTACTATCAGGGACATAAGCTACAGAGGTACTATGTGGGTAGTTGGGCAGTAAGCTTTCGGTTCACGTTACACTTGAACTTCTGCATGTCAGTACAGTTGGGGAAGCAGGAACCTGGAAGGGAATTCCAAAGTCTAGCGGTTCTGGGGAAGAAACTACTGGAGTAGAAGGCTTTCTTACATCTAGGGATCTCAACTGTGAAGGGGTGGGATTTTGCTGCTTGTCGGGTTTGTTGGGGGTATTTACGTCGAGGGGATACAAGTGCTTGTAGTTCGTCAGAGAATTCACCGTTAAAGTACTTGTAGAACAGGCAGATGGATGCTACATTTTGTCGATGGGACAGAGGCTGAAGCTTAGATGACAGTTCAGGACCTATTAGGTTGGCGACTCTCTTTTGAACCTTGTCTAGGAGTGAGTCTAGTAGCAGATGTATCAGCCCAAATATGACAACAATACTCCATACATGGGTGAATGGTTGCCTTATAGAGGTACAGGATACTTTCGGGTGTTAGTAGTTGTCTAGCACGGTAGAGAGAACCTACCTTTTTTGCAGTGGTCCTGGCAATGCTCTCAATGTAATTGTTCCAACTCATGTTTCCTATGAACGTTAGGCCGAGGAGTTTAAAAGATGTGCTTTCAGATAAAGAGTCTTTGGCCATTGCTATTGGTGGTAGAGAAGGTTTCTTGTAGTCATTGAAGGAAACAAGTTTAGTCTTGGCAGCATTGAATGTGACCATCCATTTTTGTCCCCATTCCACTACAGATTGGAGGTTGTCCTCTAGTATTTCTGCCATTTCTTTAGATATGTGTTCATTTGTTTTCCTGTTGTGCCTGTTATAGAGTTATTTACATATTTGATCGTCTAGTGTGTGTGTGTGTGTGTATATATATATATATATATATATATATATATATATACGTGTCGATATTTGATCGCCGAGTGATGAGAATATAAACAGGACATATAACAAAAAAGGATGGGGGGGGGCTTAACATCGGTTAATGGGAAACACCTGGTCCATCTTTGGTCTCGTTTGATGAGAAGCTGCAACGAAAGATTCATTCCAATGAATCAACAAATTTCGGGTTTTCTTTTCAGCAACTTTATTTTGGATGTTTCCCTATTAGAAAGCTGCAACGCTAGTCCTAGATTTTTACTATCGACATTTTCTGACACACTCTACTGCTCGGAGCCATTTCATTCAGTGGACCGTCTCTCTCCCTAACTCGGACTGCCAACTCTTGACTGATTACATGTATTACCAATCTATCTTGTTACGTCATTAACTCCACATAACCAAGGCACCAATTAGATGATTCACCTTTCACATATTTTGTTTACGTTAGTTAACATTTTTGGGGACTATTTTAACTTAAATAATTTTTTTCCTAAAAAATACCTTTCACTTTGATAATATTCTTTCTGTTTCAATTTTTACAAATAATCATCATAGTAGTTGTAGTATCTTATAGGTTAGACATCCATACCGCTATTTTTTAGCTAGTTTGAGAAATTGGCTTCAGATATTTGGACTGTCACATAGCCTCCTTCCAGTCAAGTGACTGGACAGTGTAGCATCAGGTGGACTGTGTCCTGGTGGGGGGGGCTTCCTTGTACTTTGGGCAGAATTAGAGTCTAGTTGTCTCGACCTGTGTTTGTTTACTGCAGTCCTGCAGGGTCTTGTTCTGATCTGGTTTACAGCTACCCACTGCTTCCTACTATTTGTAGCAAAAACTGGGAGACGCAAAGTTAAGTTTTCAATGATGTCTCCTCCTTTGGGAGTACTGTTTCTCCATTCTTCCTTCCATATCTCAACTGTGCTGAAATTTTTTTATTTTTGAGTTGTAGCAGGGCTTTCAAGACTCGAGTTAGGCGGTGTCTGGGGCATGTTTTAAAATTTGTTGGATTGGTAAGTCTCTGGTGTTCTCTTCGAAATTTTGAATTATTTGTTGCCTGAATTATGAGTTGCCTTCCATCCTTAGGTAGGGTGGTGCAATTGAGCTTGCTACTGGTAGCCATTGTGTTGGGGTTTACTTCAGACATCCTGAGATAATATGCATGTTTTCTGATAATAATTGTTCAGTCCCGACCAACTACATAACAAGATTACACATTAGTAAGGCAAAAGTTTTACAATGCCAGTACTGCAGTTATAATCTTATATGATTCTAAAGAATTTTTTACAACTGAACACAATGTTTTATAAATTTAAAGAAATTAACATAAACCTGGATCTGATCCATCAACTTAAAATCGCCGTAATTACCTCAATCAAGTGCTTCCCCTTTACTCTTGTTCCCCGTCTTTTAGGATGTCCTCTTTTCTTCTGATTTGATTTGTCAAATCTGTGATCATCTCAATACCTACTTCACCCATAGCCTTCAACATTTCTGTTACAAAGCATGAGAATCTTCCATCTTTACCATTGTTAATCTTCCATCTTTACCATTGTTAATCTTCCATCTTTACCATTGTTAATCTTCCATCTTTACCATTGTTAATCTTCCATCTTTACCATTGTTAATCTTCCATCTTTACCATTGTTAATCTTCCATCTTTACCATTGTTAATCTTCCATCTTTACCATTGTTAACCTTCCATCTTTACCATTGTTAACCTTCCATCTTTACCATTGTTAACCTTCCATCTTTACCATTGTTAACCTTCCATCTTTACCATTGTTAACCTTCCATCTTTACCATTGTTAACCTTCCATCTTTACCATTGTTAACCTTCCATCTTTACCATTGTTAACCTTCCATCTTTACCATTGTTAACCTTCCATCTTTACCATTGTTAACCTTCCATCTTTACCATTGTTAATCTTCCATCTTTACCATTGTTAATCTTCCATCTTTACCATTGTTAATCTTCCATCTTTACCATTGTTAACCTTCCATCTTTACCATTGTTAACCTTCCATCTTTACCATTGTTAACCTTCCATCTTTACCATTGTTAACCTTCCATCTTTACCATTGTTAACCTTCCATCTTTACCATTGTTAACCTTCCATCTTTACCATTGTTAACCTTCCATCTTTACCATTGTTAACCTTCCATCTTTACCATTGTTAACCTTCCATCTTTACCATTGTTAACCTTCCATCTTTACCATTGTTAACCTTCCATCTTTACCATTGTTAACCTTCCATCTTTACCATTGTTAACCTTCCATCTTTACCATTGTTAACCTTCCATCTTTACCATTGTTAACCTTCCATCTTTACCATTGTTAACCTTCCATCTTTACCATTGTTAACCTTCCATCTTTACCATTGTTAACCTTCCATCTTTACCATTGTTAACCTTCCATCTTTACCATTGTTAACCTTCCATCTTTACCATTGTTAACCTTCCATCTTTACCATTGTTAACCTTCCATCTTTACCGTTGTTAACCTTCCATCTTTACCGTTGTTAACCTTCCATCTTTACCATTGTTAACCTTCCATCTTTACCGTTGTTAACCTTCCATCTTTACCGTTGTTAACCTTCCATCTTTACCGTTGTTAACCTTCCATCTTTACCGTTGTTAACCTTCCATCTTTACCGTTGTTAACCTTCCATCTTTACCGTTGTTAACCTTCCATCTTTACCGTTGTTAACCTTCCATCTTTACCGTTGTTAACCTTCCATCTTTACCGTTGTTAACCTTCCATCTTTACCGTTGTTAACCTTCCATCTTTACCGTTGTTAACCTTCCATCTTTACCGTTGTTAACCTTCCATCTTTACCGTTGTTAACCTTCCATCTTTACCGTTGTTAACCTTCCATCTTTACCGTTGTTAACCTTCCATCTTTACCGTTGTTAACCTTCCATCTTTACCGTTGTTAACCTTCCATCTTTACCGTTGTTAACCTTCCAGCTTTACCGTTGTTAACCTTCCAGCTTTACCGTTGTTAACCTTCCAGCTTTACCGTTGTTAACCTTCCAGCTTTACCGTTGTTAACCTTCCAGCTTTACCGTTGTTAACCTTCCATCTTTACCGTTGTTAACCTTCCATCTTTACCATTGTTAACCTTCCAGCTTTACCATTCTTAATCTTACAGCTTCTCATAACATTTTTTATCAATTCTTAAAGCTGAACTAGAAACTGCTTCTAGATTTTGAGAGATCCATGAAAATTCAGTATTCAAATATTTCTCATAATGGCATTTCCCAGAATCCTTGTCCTATTCATTTGTTGTAAACACTCCATTATTCTTTTGAGCAATATTCATATTTGCCTTTATCATCTTTTTAGCTATCCTGAATATTACATCCTTCTGGTCACCTATTCATAATGAATCTAGAAACTTGGTTTTCTCAATATAACAATAAATCACACTTTACTGCAGTTTCACAGTAATATCAACTAATTGAGTGAACAGACACAATGCTAATTTTCTTTTTTACTTTTGGTAAAATTGCAGGTTGTGTTTAAAACCCATGCATGGTTTTTCACTTTGATTTTGTCTAATGTCACCAAAAATTATTTGCATATTCATGTCTTTATTGGGCATTATCTTAATTATTCGTTTGAACTTTAGAAATTTCTACACAGTTTCTTATGTGAAATTTGTCTGTGTCGATAGCAACGATAAAAATATATTAGAAGATGTTAATTAAAATCATATTGGTCAGCCAGATGAGGCACAAAGTAAAATTGTTGTACATAAATAATATCTGGCAAAGTAAACAATTATTATTGTTAATTAGAAAATAATCATTAAAACAATGAAAAAAAAAAAATAAAGTTAAAAATTTCTTAAAATTAAAAAAAAAAAAGATTGGGGGATTTTGAAAGAAGTTTGGTCATCAGTTCCATAAATAATGTATTTTTTTTTTCAGAATATATATAACCCATACATACATACATACATACATATTAAGAAGTAGAAATTTTGACACAGTTTCTTATTTGTGATTTGTCTGTGTCGATGGCAATGATAAATTTGTTGCTAACGCTCCATTATCATGTTTGTCTTCACCATCTGATTAACTATCCTGAATATTTCATATTCCTTGTCATCTTGTAGCATATCAGGAAATCTGTTTTTCTTGGCTTTTTTCTTTTTTTTTGGGGGGGGGGGCTTTGTATATTGCTCTTTGAGTGATAATAAAGACCTCGGTCAGTTTGAAAGTTAAATTCTAAAAGCCAACACACGCCACCATGTAAAATAGAAGGTGAACCAAATATGATGATGGTATGAAAACAAATGTAAGCATAAAAAATGAAATAAAACCATCCCAGATTTAATCATCTATCATAAAATGTTTATCTTTAATTCAAAACTGTTGCAGTAATTTAATACAAACAAAACTTAAATAATCAAGAATGATTTCTGAAATGTCCTCCCTCTCTCCCCTTCAGCAAGTGTTCTAATGGTAACCACTTGGACTGACTTGTCAGATTTTATATAAACAGCCCTCCTCTGGGAAGAGGGGGGTGGGGGCAGAGATTTGAGGAAGCATTTGTTATTTCTTGTCAGTGGAAAAGCTAATCTAAACAGTTTATCAGGTGTGTATGTGTGTGGGGGGGGGGTGCTGAGGAAAGTCCTAAAATGATTCCCTAAGTGGCTAGTATTACTCAACCTCCCCCTCCCCACCTCTTGAAATGTTGGAAAGATCTAGGAGTAGGGAAAGGAGATAAAAAGCAGCTCATAGATGTAATATTATGATGCAGCCGATGGACAGCGTAGATTAGAAGCACAGATTGACTTATGAGGTGCCTTCCATAAGTTTCCAAACTTTTTTCGTATGGCCTCTTTTATCGACAGTACACACATGAAACTCTAGCCCCTTTCAAAATAATCTCCTCCGGCTGCAATGCACTTGTACCTTCCAACAAATCTGAAAGGCCCCATGGAAGTCCTATTGTGTAAGCATGTCAGTGGCTCTCATCACAGCCTCGTTCATCTCCTCAGTTGTCTCATAACGACAGCCTCTAAGGTTTTCCTTGAGCTTCGCCACATAATGCAGTAATAATGGTATTATAATCTTGGTATTATTTTAAATGCAATTGAGAGAAATTGGAAACCTCAACATTCCTTTGATAATGGCCAATGATAAATGAATACGATTGATCAAATGTTTGAAACAGTTAACAACTTTTATTGACCGAATGAACAATAGGAAAATTGGAATCTGGTTAAAAATGAGGCAAAATTGAACTGTTATAAAATTAATTAATAAATTGAAAAATTTAGTCAAAATAAGATGGAGTGATGAACCAGGGATCAGTTTGCACAATAAACTGAGGATCAGACAGTTATACTAAATGTTAAATAAATAAAAGTATAATTTACCAAACCCTGTTTCCGTTATTTATTCTTCAACTGCCGATAAAGGAATCCATGAAAGGATAGCAACTTTGCAACAAAGTTAAGTATGAATCTGCTTTTACTCCAAAGCTGATCAGGCTAACTACGATATCTAATCTATATATATATATATATATCTAATCTCTCTCTCTCTCTCTCTCTCTCTATATATATATATATATATATATATATATATATATATATATATATAAAGTAGTCTCATTTGTGTGTGTCTTCAACTCTCCTACAGCCCACACCACTGGACCAATCATAACCAAACCTGGTATGATGATGGTCCCCCACCTCGGATAGTGCACACCAATTTCCTAGGTAAGGTCAAAAGTCAAGCCTATGTATATATACTCTCCTACAGTCCATATCACTGGACCGATCATGACCAAACCTGACATGATGATGATCTCTGACCTATGGATGGTGCACACCATTTTTTAAAGTCAAGGTCGGGACTTTGCTAGTATTGAATAATCTCTTTTTTTTTTTCTTTTACTAATGAGTCACCACTTATCAAGGCCCAAAGGCCACTTAAGGATAAGGATTAATGATGATTCGTAACGATGGTTGAAGCTGGGCAGAATTTGAATAAAAGGATGGCTCAACAAGAATTTTTTTTATATTGGACTTGAAAACGATCATGTTGTAGTTAGCTGGGAAGTAGTCCTGTAATATCATGCCCCATAAACAGGTAGTTCTAGGAAACAAACCTTGTTCATGGAAGTTCTGTTTAGTTTTAAGTAAACAGAGGAAAAAAGGACAATCATTGGCAGTTGCTAATCAAGTTCTTATTGTGAATGTTTTACGGGGGGGGGGGGGGCATGGATTGGAGCTCAGTCAAGTACCTACCATGAAAATAACAATAGAGCAGAGAAAAACTAGCAACATCTTTTCTGTGAGAAAGTGGCTGCAGGAAAGAGAAGAGGATATTGCTTACTAGATTTCCAAGTCGGTTTTGTATTTTGTCAAGGTAGGAAAGGATGCACTGAGCAGTACTCTATTGTAGGACGTATTTAAGTCTTATAAAGCTAGATGATTGCGTGTGGTCTGAGATACTTTCTGGGGTGGTAGAATGATCTAACCATTTTTCCAGCAACCCAAGCAACAGATTTGATTATAAGACTTCAAGTTTGAAATGAAGATCACTATTAGAAACTTTATACTCATATTTTTTCATTATTTTATTATTGGAATGCTTTAAGATGAGTAATTTGTATATTTATTTATTTATTTATTTGCGAACAGTTATCCTCATTTCCATAGTTGTTATTGTTGCACCATATTTTGGCCAACTATTCCTCCAGCCTTCATCAGGTGGTTAACCGCAACAGGATAAGAATGCTGGTTCTCGTAACTGTATCCTCAGTAATTACTGCCTTCCATAGTTGCTGTTATCTCACCACGTTTTGGCCAATTAATCCTCTGGTCGGTTTTGGGTGAGAGTGAAATCAATATCTTCAGACAATACTCACCTGAAACTGTAGAGACTCAACACCTCTATCCACGGTGCCATGAAGGGCGATCAAGGTTGGATTTTTTGGTTTTATAAATCCAGGTTTTTCGTTCTTATTAGTAGTTTCGACCCTACACAAAGCCAGCCAGGGGATTAGTTGGACAAAATGTGGTGAGACAACAACTATGGAATGCAGTAATTACTGAGGATATAGTTATAAGACTCAGCATTCCTATCCCGTCGCGTTAACCACCTGATGAACGCCAGAGAAATAGTTGGCCGAAACATTTTAAAACAACAACTATGAAGATGAGGATGATAGTTCACAAATAAATAAAGATACTTTTTCATGTTTCTCTTCTCTTTTCCTTTGACAAATTGTAGAAACATTCCCATAGTTCAATATTGGGCCTAACATCTCTTGATTATATTTTCCTGGACAACGTCAGGACACAGGTTCCACTAGTATCAAATATATATATATCTATACTCCTATAAATTTTTTTTATTTTGTATTGATATATTAAAAAAAACCTTTTTTTTTTCTTATTTAAAAAGAAAATATAACTTTCTTATATATGGATATGTGGAACTCAATTTACTAGCAAAAGATCTAGCTAAGTTACATATTCTTTTAAACATCCATTTTAATTAATTCCCTATTAGTTTTTTTTTTCGGTTTTCTTATGGAATGATCATCTTTAGTTAACTATTACGTGTAATTATATTCATGCAGATAGTCTACATGATTTATACTTGCGTAACATTTTCATAAAAAGTTTATAGTAAATACAAAACTCTTTCCATATATATTTATATATACGTATATATTTTTGTTCAGAAAATTTTACCTACTAAACTCCTCCTAGACTTTGGTCTACAGACATGAAACTTCATACATAAAGTATTTGAACCCATGCGAAACTTTATATTTGGGTTTTAGCCCGGGAAAATCAGTAAAAAAGTTTGAAAATAAAAAAAAATTAAATTTACCAGGTGAAAGTCGAACACTGGCATTACGAATATACATGCATAATGTAATAGCTATTGGTTCATGTTTTAATTTTTAGCCTTGCAGCAAACATGTCTTCATAGCTCAGTCATTAACAGCAGAGAAAAAAATAAATCGTAAACGTTTGTATTTTGATTCTCAGTGGTGGCGCACCAGTCATTTTTTTTTTTATTATTATTTTTTAAATCGTTGCTATATATTAGGTTTAATATGATATAATAATAAATACGAAATCTGCATTAATGAAAATATCATATTTAAGCATATCTTACGACCGGGCAATGCTGGACGTCTTCTAGTATAATATATTGTGATTTATAAAAATGTTTATTCAATAGCTATTCGAATACAATGATGATTTTAATATTAATCTGCTTCTTCTATTTATTACAATATTCTACTCATGATTCATAAATTTGCATGTTTTATACCTGTAGAGATGTGCAACAGCTGGTTGCAGTTCAATTTGATTTAGTTAATCTATTTTATAGCCCATCAACCATTTTGTTTATTTAATGCTGAAGCACAATTCCTGGAGAAAACTCTTTTCAACTGACTCCTCTGCAATGTTCCATCGGTTTTTTTTTCCACACACACACACACACACATAAATATAGATACACACCTAATGACAAAATTCTACAGAATTATTTTTCCTGGAGTCTGACGAGAGTGATCTTTAAGATCTTTAAGTATAGCTAGACAGTTTTCCTCTAATCATTGCACTTGTAGCTTCTCAACAGAAATACCTCTGATCCACCTTGTTAGCAGCAAAAACTCACTTTTTCACTATAACGATCGTGAGAGATGCCGGAAAACTTTTGATTTCAAAAACTTCTTTCCTCGGGCAACTTGTCTTTAGAATTTCTTCCCTACTCTCTGTTTCCTTGATTGTACCAACATACAAAAATGTACATATATGAACAAACATCTTTCTGACTCTCCACTTAGATTGACCCCATCCTATAAATCTGACCTGTATTACAATAGCCTCTTAAATCTCAGTGGCAATAAGCTTTTTTGAGGGAATGAATTAAATTATAGAAAAAAAAAACTGACCCTGATATTTACGTTCATAATAATATCGTTTTCAAACTAAGAATGTTTGATATTTATTTTGCTATCCTTGGCTGACTTGCTTTGCAATAGATCCGAAGTTTATGTCACAAGTGGAAAATAAATCTGAGCATGTAGAGTCCCAGATGTCTTTGTACTCATTGAATACGATACACTAAAGAAAGACAAACTTTTTTTTATCTAAAGTTGAGCAACGCAACTGTGGAGTCAAATGTCTGAATGCTCAACTCCAATCCCAACTTCAAAATTTTGATAAGGTCTGATTCCGAACTGAGAAATCTTCATATATCTGACATAAATTTATGGTCACTTTTAGGAATGGTAATGAGTTTTGCAACAGTTTATGACAGTTGAGGACAGTTTCCAGTTGAACACAGTAGAACATAGATTATGGCTTGGACTAGATTGAGAAAGAACTTTAGGGGATTAAGGTAAGCTGACATCAACTGGCGAATACGGCTTCAACAGAATGTAGATACGGACTTCAGCTGATAGAGGATCTATGGTGTCACACACACACACACACACACAGTTACACCTAATAATTACAAAATGTGCGGGAGTTTGTGTTTTATTTCATCTTTTTATACTTATGAAGCCGTGCGTGCCCCCCTCGACAGCTGCTAATGTGAGAGATGGCAACACGGCTGTGCCATAAAATTCTCTGTCTTATCTTATTTTTCTTATTTTATTTCTGTCTATTTGCAGTGGCAACCATGTCATGGCTTTCAGGTTTAACCGGGAAGGCTGAAGATTTCTTAAACCGACTCGACCAGTCCGCAGCCGATGCCCTAACAAAAGATGAAGCTGTTAAACCAAAGCTTTCAGCTGGAGGCAACTACTTTGGAGCCACTTCTGAAGATAGACAAGGGAACAGTTGGAACAGCACCCCATCGGTGTCCACCAATTCTACCCCAAGTGCCCTGTTGTCATCCCGGAGTGTCCCATCCAACCTGAGTGACCTGAACAGCAACAAACCTGACATGAACTCATCATTAGTTAGCACTCCAATAAAGCAGTCCTCCAAGTTTAAAACTATCACCTCTCAAAGTCCGTCTCGAACAAACAAGGGTAAAGATTCTGACGATGCCCTCTTTGAGTTCTTGAATAGTATTGAGACTGGGAACGAAACGAGGAAGAAATCGCCGGTCCCAGTTCCAACCAGTAGTAAGCATTCTCGCCAGTCCAGTGCCTCTTCAACCTTATCTAATCTCCTGTTATCTGTGGAACAAACGGATGATAATGGATCCAACGGAGTAACCAATGAATCTTCAGGTAAACTAGTATTCATTTATTTTTAATTGCAAAGAAAATGCTCCAATGATGGGTATCAGGTGCCTCGCTTATGGGTATAATTGTGATACTATTGGCGTTCCCCACCTAAGTGTTGGGAGGTGGTGGAGAAAGAGAAAAAGAAGTATGACCAAAGACAAGAGGAAATGAGTTTATCAGCAAACAATAGATAGGAAGGTGATCGCAAAGAAACACAAAAGAAAGCTAAAATGGGATTATTAATCAAGGTGTGGTGATGATTTGAGACAAAAGAGTCTGACAATAGATCAATAATTTTAGAGTTAGTTTTATGAGTAGTTTTAGGAGTGTCAATGAGTTTTGCGACAGTTCACGAGTTGGGGACCGCTGTTGCATCACGAGGGTGTATATAAAACTAATATATTATATAGTCATCTATATAACAAGTGTACGTTTACTTGTGTCTTCTAATATTCATGTATTCGCATGCATATACTTATGTCTGACACATTGTGATCATCTCTACTTTCTCTGTTTCGTGATTGTCTAGTTGATGCATATATAACAAGTGTTTAGCAGGACATATAACAAACACAGAAAATACAAAGGGACGTGGGGGTTTTACATCAAGCGAATAGGGAAAACATACCATGTCCATCTTTGGGTCATGTTTTTGACGACTCTTGGAAACTACATAAGATTCATCCAATGAATTGACCAGAAGTCTCGGATCTATTTTCAGCAACTTTTATTTGCAGAATGTTTTTCCACTTGGAAAGTTGCATGCTTGTCCTAAGTTCTATATTCTATTGACATTGCCCTGACAGCTTTCTCAGTTATTGGAATCCGTTGAGATGAGTAATTTGTACATTTATTTGCTGATTGTTATCCTTATTTTCATGGTTGTTGTTTCATGACGTTTCAGTCAACTATTCCTCTAGCCTTCATCAGGTGATTAACCGCAATGGGATAGAAATGCTGAGTCTCTCAACTGTATCCTCAGTAATTACTGCCTTCCAGAGTTCCAATTAATCCTCTGACTGGCTTTGGGTAGGATTGAAACCGCTATCTTCAGACAATGCTCACCTGGAACCGTAAAGATTCAATACCTCTGTCCACTGCACCAGGGGTCCCGAAGGGCGATCAATGTTGGATTTTTTTGTCTTATAAATCCAAGTTTTTCTTTCTTATCTAGTCTTCCATCATTGTGTTTGTACCGAATGGTATATTATTTTATTATTGGAATCCTTTGAGATGAGTAATTTGTATATTTACTTATTTGTTTGTGGACTGTTATCCTCATCATCATTTGCAAGCGTTTTGAGTAGAAGGCGTTACAGCATCTATGGATCTCTAGTGTATGGGTGGGATTTTGCTGCTTGTCTGGTTTGTTGGGGGTATTTACATCAAAGGGTTACTAGTGCTTTAAATTTTTACAAGCACTTACCATTAAAGTACTTGTAAAATGAGCACAGGGATGCCACATTTCGGCAAGAGATGGAGGTTGGAGTTTGGCCAAGTGGCGGAGCACACATGGTTTTATTATATAACGTCCAATAAGAATTTTGTAATACAACATTCCTGCATTTCTGAAGCTGATGAGTAAAAGTTACTACAACAAAATTGGTCAGAAAACTTATTGCAATGAAAATTGGCTCACTCAAACTTTAAAAAAATTATATATGGTGCAAAAATGTGCAAAACAAAAGGCCTGAAATGGTCCATCATAATTAAAGTGGACCTTACGTTTCCTTTCAAAAGCCTCGTAACTCTTGCTTCCCTTATATTGTCCGTTAGTCATCACATTCCATGAATGAGAGTTCTGACAAAGGAGGAAGAACTACTGTTTTACGAGTTGGAATCTACCGCAGATGTGCTAACGGTTATATCCCACAGGATTAGTGAATCTCTTGACAAAAGCTTCCTTTCTAGGGCAATTGCTCTTGACATATCAAAAGCCTTCAACAAGGTATGGCATAAGGGTCTACTTCACAAGATTTCCAGCTACGGTATAACTGGAAATGTTTTCTCAATCATTAAATCATTTCTCTCCGATAGGCTCATAAGAGTAGTGGTAGATGGACAAAAATCGGAGGCCTGCAATATATAAATGCTGGATTCCATCAGGGGTCAATCCTGGGCCCAACTCTCCTCCTGATCTACATCAATGACCTCCCTAAACACATACTTAAATCATTCGTTGACATCTATGCTGATGACACGACCATCTACGGCAACACATCAAAGGCTGTAAATGACAAAATTCTCTCTGATTCTCTCTCCTCTGATCTCGAGCGCGTGGTTCAGTGGGGGAAGATGTGGCTGGTTACCTTTAATGCATCCAAAACCAAACTCCTATCCTTACATCATCAACGCTCTGATCCCCAGCTGGCATCAATTGTGATGGATGGCTCTCGTCTGGGTGAGGCCCCGTGTTTTGACAAGCTTCTGGGTTTGACCTTTACTCCTGATCTGAAATGGAACACGTACATCAAGTCTGTTGCCAAGGTCGCTGGAAAGATGGTGGGATCCTTCTACCGCTCCAGAAGATATCTCACTACGGATGCAATTCTCTATCTATATAAAAGCCAAGTACGTCCAAGGATGGAATACTGCTGCCATATCTGGGCAGGAGCTGCTAAAAACAGCCTATCCTGCCTTGACAGAGTACAAAATAGACTTCGTGGCTTAGTGGGGGATGCCCTTTTCTCTACCCTGCAACCTCTCTCCCACAGAAGAGACGTTGCGAGCCTGTCCTTGTTTTATCGTTATTTCCATGGCAAGTGCACGTCTGAACTCCAATCTCTGGTCCCCCCTCGCCAATCTTTCACGAAAAACACCCGTTTAGCTGAATCCACTGTGAAAAATTTCCCCCACTCTATATCTGTGCCTAAATCAAAACGCAGATTCCATGAACAAAGCTTCTTTCTTAGAACTGCACGCCTGTGGAACTCTGTTCCGTCTGCCTGCTTCCCTCCGGACTACAACTTGGATGTCTTCAAGTCCAATGTTAACAAATTCCTAATGAACCGCCCCCTTAAGTAAACATCAGCAAATCTCCTCACTAACGTAATGTACTTGCAATAACCCTTATCCCTGAGTGCCTTCCGGGCCTTGATAAGTGGTGATCAGTGTAAAAAAAAAAAAAAAAAAAATCCATATAGCATATATTGTTCACCATTTCAGTTTTTAATTTTAAAATAGTGTTTTAGCTCTTTACAATAAGTGGCTTCATGTTTGTCTGGTGCGATTTCTATAAAAAAACTAATAGATGTTCTCCCTCCTCAAAATTAGGAAGATGTAGCCTTTGTCTTGCTGATAATGATGGAACGATTCCAATACTTTATAAATCTCTGAATATTTAACTAAAGAGTTGCTATTTTTCCTGATCACTGTAAAAACACATGTTAAATGCACGGATATTTTTCTCAAACGTCAAAACAAACTTGATCTGTAGATTTTTAGTTTTACTTGTTTAAAATCAATAAATATTTTTTTTTAAATAGGCACAAATGTTTCCAATTCTAATACCCCCCCCCCCAAATTCTGATTTTTCCAATTGCTGATTCCGACTAATACTTGCTGAGCCTATTTCAATCCTTACATCTGAAGGTAATTTAATTTAAAAAATAAAGGAGGCATAAATCATACAATGCTGTTTAAATACAGTAAATTTACTCTGCTAAGGAAATGCAAAACTACTGAGTTTAATGTTTCTGAATTTTTGAGATGAGGATTTATTATTTGAATTCTTTGGACTACTGTTTTCATGCTAAGCAGACCTAGTATAGAATTTAACACAATATAGGAATCAATAATAAGAATGAATATATACAGTTATAATTTGTAGTAATAAATAGTGATATATAATGATAAGTAGTAGATTGTATATCTAAAAACAGCTCCCCAAATTCATATTAGAATTGTTCACAAGGACCTGTAATGTAGTGGAGAAAGTATTTGGTAAAATTCAGTTGTAAAGTATGTTCTAGAGGTTGAAGGTTCAATCCTCAGTGTGGGGGATACTCAAAATACAATTGCAAATCAGTTAGGACTTCTACTCAGTCATGGCTAACAGAACGAGAGCATGTTACCCCCTATGGATTAAATAGAACCTTTTGCATGAAACCCTAACCTTGTCCTCTTTACTGGTCGAATACAACATGGTAGCCTTCAAATCCAATGTAAACAAGTTCTTGTTGAGCCGTTCTCATAAATAATCAAATTCTACCCAATTTACACCATTACCAACTACTACACTACCACCTTGCACTCATTACCCCTTATCCTCGAGTGGTCTTCGGGTCTTGATTTTATTCATGGGATTTTTATTTTACTTGGTGACTCCCAAGTAAAATAAAAATCCCATGAATAAAATTTTTGAAGATATAAACATCTTGAAGAATAAAACCGTTTTCCAAAATTACTGGATTCGGCATTAAATAACCTCAAAATGGTTGGCATTAAACAAGAACAACTAACCAATTAAAAGAAGACCCCCAATTTTTGAATTTCGAGGAGTGTAGAGTCACTCCTTAGTTATCACTAGGGCTAGAACAACAGCATATGCTTTTCATTGTTTTGACTCGAGTGTGTATCCATTAATATCTTATATGCCTTTATATAGAGTGATCTAGTTCTCGGTTGATTAACTGTGTCGGATATATGCTCAAGAGTCATGACAATGAAAAGAATATGCTGTTGTCATAGCCCTAGTTATCACTACTCTTAGATCCACTCTCGCCCAAGTGTTAGTACTTGTCATAGTCTCATCTATAAGTTAATCAGAATCTATCATCTTCTCCATCCCTTTTTCTCCTTCCCCTCTCCCTTTCTTGCTCTCCTCTTTCTCCCTATCATTCTCTCTCTGCCTCCTCTTTGATCTGATAGATGACATCATCCATTATCTCTACTATTATATAAAAGTCACTGTGTGTGTGTGTGTGTGTGAGAGAGAGAGAGAGTTCCTTCCTTCCTCATAGGTTTTGAAACGGCTGAGCCTATCTTTTGCAAATTTCACATAAAGGTAGTTTATCTTTCTGGTAGTGTTCTTAGATATGTTTTGTACAGAAATTTATCTGATAAGTATTGAAAAGCAAAAAACTGATCTTAAAAATAGTCTTTCTTCTCTTATAGATAAAAAGAAAAATTTTTACAGGGGAATATTTTATGTTACACTGGTGTAACCTTGGTCAATGTAACGTAAAATCTTCCCCCTGTAGAAATTCTTCTTTTTTATCTATAAGAGAAGAAAGACTATTTTTAAGATTGTCAATGCATCTTGTACGACCAGACAACTCCGGGCGTCTAGTTAATGACATCATAAAGCATCTTCCTGATGTCTTCAACCTTTGTTAATGGTCATGTAATGATGTCATAAATGATAACATCATCCAGTATGCACATCCTTTTTGTGTAGCATTACAATGCACAAACAAACAAGATGCATAAAATTTTGGTGGCATTTATTGAGAGACAGGCATATTTACTCTCCATCCTTTTTTTGTAATATTCAATGAATGGTAATATTCAAGCAAATTACAACAGCAAACGTTTTTGTGAAAAAAAGAAATTCTCTTATTCAGCAAACGTTTTTGTGAAAAAAAAAAAAAAATTCTCTCATTCAGCAAACGTTTTTTGTGGATAAAAAAAAGAAATTCTCTCATTCAGCAAACGCTTTTTGTAAAAAAAAAAAAATCCCCTCATTCAGTTTTCATACTTTACTGTGACTTTAAAATTGAATTGCAAATGAAAGTTGTTTTAAAATGGTCAGAATGTATCAACTTTTCAAAATTGAATAAAATTATCTTGTTTGTTTTGTGACTCACTTTAAGACAAGAATAAATTTTCCAATTCTTCCTTCATATCTTTTGTATCTGAAGAATTTTTATACATTCTCTAGATTTGATTGACATTGAGAGTGGTAACCCATCTCCCATGACACGCTCCTTAACGGGGCAAGACGTGATGAGTTCCAGTATGGAAATTGTGGATAACGTAGCAGATGAAGTGGTGGTTGTAGAAATGGAGCCACCTGCCCCAGAAAAGGAGACGGACCAGACAACTTCATTGCTGTTGGAGAATCGACTGTTGAGAAGTGAAATTGAATCTCTAAACCAGGAAATGGCGTCAGTTGTTGAACGAGCACGTGCGTCGCAACAAGGTAAACATTTCTATTGTTTTTTCATGACAACAAAGTTGTTTTGGTGTTAGTTATTTTAAAAGTTAGTCTGGATGTGATTGTTTATTGTTATATGACACCAATGTTGGTCTTATCATTAAATATTTGATATGTATATTCAAAATGTTAGTTTTTAAAATTCAATCTATGCATCTCAAAATGACTGAAAAAAAACTTTCATTTTAACCATTGAGTATCTAGTTTTATTTCGCTTAATTTTTATTTTTAACTTTATTATTGTTAGTTTTTTTTATGAATTTTATTTATTTATTTATTTTATTTTTTTTTTTTTTTTTACTAATTTTGGTATTTTTTTACCAATTTTATTCTGATTATTTTTTTTTTTCCTAATTTTATTTCAGTTACTTTCTATTGTTTTTTTATAGTTTTATTTTGTAAAAAATTTTTAATTAGTTTTTTCAGTCATGTCTTCTTTCAGTTATATATATATTTTGTTATGTTTTTTGTTTTTCATAAACATTTTCATTAAGCTTTCAGTCGTGCTTCTCAGTTGTGCCATAAAGTGGCCTGTAGTAGTAAATGCCATGATGAAATCCC